>NW_027281909.1:0-48561 GCF_046629955.1 Centroberyx affinis | reverse complement strand
CTTACTACTATATACTACATATATACATATATTTTATGTATATTCTTGGCTATTTCTGTGGATATTATCATGGATGATGGAAAAAATTAGCATAATTATCTAATTCCTTTGTGTCTGAATGCTGCTGGTTTATGTCTATAGTGATCATGGGATTCCTGGGTAGCAGGGGGGCGGGGGGGGGGGGGGGGGCGGGAGGAATGAGTGGGTTGTACTGGTAGTTTTGTTAATGTTTGTTTGCTGTTTTTCTGTCTGTTTTTGTGTTTTTATATTTACACGGTATGTACACTGCCTTGGTCCATCATGTTAGGGGCTAGAGGGTGGGGGTGGAGTGGGTTGGTGGGAGGGAAACAAGGGAAATTGGGGCGGGGGGGGGGGGGGATCTGTTGTCGTACACTTTGCTTTTTTTGCCTTGTGTCACTTTTGTGACTGTGATGGTGCTCCCCCTTCCTTGTATAAATAATTGATCACAAAAAAAAAAAAATATGTCCACTTCTCCATCAGGGCTGTAAACAGGTTTCATACAGAGAGAGAAAGACAGCAGAGTCGGGGTGGGGGTGTAGCTGACCCTGTGCCCTGTGTGTCCTGCAGGGAAAGGCGATGTGTTCGGCGATGTGTTCTGGAAGGAAGCCACGCTGGCCCAGGCCTGCGCCAACGTGCGGGCGCTCACCTACTGCGACCTGCACATCATCAAGCGGGACGCCCTGCAGAAGGTCCTGGAGTTCTACTCCGCCTTCTCAAACCACTTCTCCAGAAACCTGCTGCTCACCTACAACCTGAGGAAGAGGGTGAGACACACCGCTCTCTCTGTGTCTCTGTCTCTCTCTGTGTCTCTCTCTCTCTGTGTCTCTCTGTGTCTCTCTCTGTGTCTCTCTCTCTCTGTGTCTCTCTCTGTGTCTCTCTCTCTCTGTCTCTCTCTGTCTCTCTCTGTGTCTCTCTGTGTCTCTCTCTGTGTCTCTCTCTCTCTGTGTCTCTCTCTGTGTCTCTCTCTCTCTGTGTCTCTCTCTGTGTCTCTCTCTCTGTGTCTCTCTCTCTCTGTGTCTCTTTCTCTCTCTGTGTCTCTCTCTGTCATTCTCTCTCTCTCTGTCTTTCTCTCTTTCTCTCTCTCTCTCTGTTATTCTCTCTCTCTCTGTCTCTCTCTCTCTCTGTCATTCTCTCTCTCTGTCTTTCTCTCTCTCTCTGTCATTCTCTCTCTCTGTCTTTCTCTCTCTCTCTCTCTCTGTCTGTTTCTCTCTCTGTGTCTCTCTGTGTCATTCTCTCTCTCTCTCTCTGTCTCTCTCTCTCTGTCTCTCTCTTTCATTAGAATATTAGATTAGAGGAAACTATGGCTCTCTGTGGGGAAATTGGGTTGTAGCAGCAAAATAGTTATAGGACACATCAAATGAAATATTAAACATAACACAACTAATAGTTACAACACTAGAATATGTTAAGTGGAAATATATTAATTTAAAGTATATAAATATCTGAATTACAGCCTGTATACAGGATGTGTGAAATTACAGCGGTAGAACGTACAGAGATAAATAACTGAATGAGTATATAGTAATATATATATGTAATCTATCTATCTATCTATCTATCTATCTACGTCGAGGCTAAAATGAGGCTACATGGGGTTTAAAAGTGAAAGTTTAGTAACGTCTCTGACTTAGACTGAGTCTTCTGGGGTAAATGACACAAATAAAGCATCATCTTGTACATATGGACCTCTCTGGTGCATATTTTTGATATTTACAGCTGCTTATGCATTGTTGAATTATGTTATAATGTATTTACTGCTTGGTCCAAAACTGGGCTATAGATAGATAGATAGATAGATAGATAGATAACTTTAATGTCACTGTACGAGTACAATGAAATGTCGTTTGGAGCAAGCCTATAGATGCCAAATTAAGGATAAAAACTATAAGAAAATATAAACACTATAGAGTATAAGATACAAAAATATAAAATAGATAAGAACGAAATAATACTGTATATGCACAGAATAAAAGAGTGAAATGTCCGGTACTGGGAGCCAAAAAAAGATCCTGGGCTTTACGAGAGCTGAAGCAGAGAAAAGACGTCTAGCGCTCAGTGGGCAGGCAGCTGGAGACTCCCACTGTTATTTGGGAAACGCTCCCCAGATCAGTTTACACAGTAACTAACAGAACAGAGAGAGTCTGAGGTAAATCCTCACTGTCCCTTTCCAGTCAGTGTGAAACCTTTAAGAACAAACTTCCCTCTGTCTGGAGGAAGTTTGATCCTGCAGAAACTCTCCAGTCTTGCCAGCGATCGACAAACAGAGATATTCTGGAACAAAGATTTCAATGTTGCACAAACAGAGATATCTGACGTGTGGTATTGGCAAATCCTGACCAGTCCTCGGACTTTACTGGACTTAGATTAGCCTTTATTGTCTCCCTTAGGAGAAATTTGTCTTGGGCATTCGAGAGAAGGTGAGGCAGCAGCACACAGCCTCTCCATATTCACACAATATATCCATATACATGTACAATCAAACTACAGTTAACATTCAGTAACACACACAGATCCATATACACCAGAACATACACACTAAGAATATTGCCTGATGCCCTACACAAAGATATTGAACAGATGCCCTACAACAAGATATTACACATTCCCCCAATAAAAGCCACAACGTTTCACCGTTTCACATTTTGAGATTTTGCCTACTTGTTTGAGGTCTGACCATTTTTTCTTCACCTAAATGTAAAGAATTGCGATATAAGCTATTATATTACTATTATATATATAGGCTATACATATCACGGATGTATAAATGAAATATTCAAACCTCAGCTGGAGTTTGGTTGTCGACGGCAACGCTGTCGACCGCAGCAGTGATTTCTTTCCATGCTGCATTTTTCCGACTTCCCTTGATGCCACTTTTCAGGCTGACAAATAGAACTAATTGGTTCAGCTGGACGTTAGAGTTTCTATTTGGAGGTCGGAGAAGTTTCTCTTCTTGGACGTATTACACATCTCCATGTGGTAAACTCTGGGGGCGAGGCCTCTAAACCCAGAATATTTAGGGGCGTGATGTTTAAAAGACGATTGTTTTCAGCCTCCACATTTATCAACGCCCGATCATTCTTACGCTGTGATCGGCGAGATACGAACGTTTCATGAATCTCACGTGAACCCTGTCGTGTCCTAAGATGATTTCTGCACTCGGATCTGCGCTGGTTTCTACGTTAGATTGATAAATGAAGGCCTTTATCTCTTACTGTTCAGTAGTTTGATAGTGGAACTAAGGAAAGTTTAAACCTGTTCAGCTCATACTCTTACTTACTTACAACCGGTTATGAAATTGGCTGATTTGGATGAACTAAGCCTTTCTTAGCTGTTTGTCAGTTGGTCCATATGAACTTCAGTGTGGTTCAGTCCGTCCCCTGCAGAAACGATGAGTCAGTTGACCTGCTCTCTCTCCTCTCCTCTCCTCTCCTCTCCTGTTGTCATTAGACTTACACACACTGAAGCCTTTATATAAGCTGCTTTGTTCTCCACTCATCCTCAGCAGCTTCAGCTTAGATAAGCTCAGGCTTGACTCTACTAATGCTAACGCTGCTGGGCGGATGACAACAGGTCCGTACTGTAGACCGGGCCCCCTGAGCGCCTGTAATCCACGCCCGAGCCGAGGATCCGGTCCGGTTCTGGCTCTGGTTTTTCATCGCTCCCTCGGGCTCGAGCGGGTCGGGCCGCTGACAGATCGCCGCTCGCTCAAGCTCCACCGCAGTGAACCTGAGGTCAGGCTATACAGAAGAGTTTATTTAAGTCTAATGCATTTGTACCTTAAATAGAGCTGCTGTTTTCTCAAAGCTGCTGCGTTCAGATGGCGATGGTCGTAAAAAATCAGGTTCTAGTCGGGCTCAGACTGGAACAGTGAGGTCGGTCGGTTCAAGTTTTGGGCCCAGTTCAAGCTCGACTTTACCTTGCGAGGCAGCTGGATTCGCGAGATCACGATCACGCGAGAAGTTCTGCGTTTGTGGCCGAACCACAGCGGTGCGGACCAATCGGCGTCCTGTGAGGGCAGCAGGGGGCGGGGCTTAGGTGTGGCGACAGCGAGAAGCGACTGTTCGTTCACAACAATGGCGGCTCCTAAAGAGGCTGCGTAGATGCTGCTGTAACATCAGTTGTTTCTGAACTGCTGAGGATTTCTTCACTGAAAGAAGAGCAAAGAACGGCACTGAAGGCTTTTCTGGATGGAAAAGATGTTTTCGCTCTTCTCCTGACCGACCGGCTTCGGCAAGAGTTTGTTTATATGGTTCGTTGATCTGATTGGTTGAAGTTAGCCCGTGATAGAAGGTGATAGACAGATGGTTCATCCAATCACCTGCCAAGTATGTTTTGAAAGTTCCTGCCCTTTTCCAAACAGTTTCCAAGGACGACTTCCCAGATGGTTCTGTGTAACAAACCATCTGGCGCATCAGGTTAAGCTCAACTGGCCTAAACCTAACTCTAACCCTAACTCTAACCCTAACTCTAAACCTAACTCTAACCCTAACTCTAAACCTAACTCTAACCCTAACTCTAACTCTAACTCTAAACCTAACTCTAACCCTAACTCTAACTCTAACTCTAAACCTAACTCTAACTCTAAGAAAACAGGACTGCACCATCCATGATTTGCAGTGACAGACTGGTTTCCAGTTGGATGGACATCAGACTGGTTTCATGCAGACTGGTTGCTGTTGAACACAGTTTGAATCAGTTGCCGGTACAGAGAGGATACCAGTATGTCTTATTACCTCCACCAAGGAGGTCATGTTTTCGGTGCCATTTGTTTATTTGTTTGTTTGTCTGTTAGCAGGATTACGGAAAAACTACTGGCCCGATTTTCATGAAACTTTGTGGAAGGGTGTAGCATGGGCCAAGGAAGAACCCATTCAATTTTGGAGCGGATCCGGATCCGACTCACGAACCTGTCCTTAAAGAGCATCGCAGTATGTTTCTGCTTCCTGGGCTTCACATCCATAATGTTCTCTAGACCTTCTGCTCTCAACATCCCCATTCCTCCATTAGCTGTCAGTGGGGTTAAAGGTCACATGGTGACTGATTTAATAAGACCATTGATTCCATTGATTGAAATGGAAACAATCAATGGAATCATTTCCAGCGTTGGAAGAACTCCAACATCAATGAAGCAGCAACACTGCTGCTTTTAGAGAGTTCATATTCACACTCTCTGTACGCCTCTCATGGGATGGACAGGTCTGCTTTGGTTAAATAAGTGAAGTGAAAGTAGCAGCTTCTGTAAAACCACAGAATTGGGACAGAAATATCACCTGATTTCCATGAAGTGAAACCATGAAATGTCACCTGATCTGCGACCGGGGAGCTGGGGGGCGAAACAGTTTTCACATCTGCTTTCAGATTTCAGCCAGCTTCTTATTTCTCACAGCGACAATTCGAAGGTTAAAGGTTGAAACTTGTTTTTCAGTGTTTATGCATCAAGAACCTGCGATGTGAAAACATGCTGTCACAGACATGTTACACCTGCAGTCAGTGAGCCATCGCAGATTTACCTACATGTGAAAATGGAGACATTTGAGTAAGATGGAGCTGGATGTGACTTCTGTTCCTTCTGCTGTACAGGTCAAACTGTAAGAATATATCCAAATATACACACAATTTAAATGGGTACATCATTTGTGGATCATAATTTTAATAATAACAATAATCATGTGTCTAATCACAGAGTTTACAAAGGGTTTTACAGGAAGCCATAAAAACAAGAAAAGCAAAGTATAAAATAAGGAGATAAAAATAGGAAACAAAGGAAAATAGGTTACAAGAAGAGTAAATAAATGAATAAAATGAAATGAGATAACAACAAACATAAGAAACAAGACAAGATTAAAACTGGGCAAGATGGCAAGATCAAAAACAATAATATAAAAAGAAATCTATAAGAGTGCGTTTCAAGACGTGATTTAAAAGATGAATTATCAGCATCAGTTCCCTCTCAGTTTGCCATGAGCCGGTGGCTGTTGCCAAGAATCAGCGTCTCTCCCTCCCTCCCTCTCTCTCCCTCCCTCCCTCCATCCCTCTCTCTCTCTCTCTCTCCCTGGTTGGTTTACAGCCTGCCTCTCTCGCTCCCGCTCTCGCGCCCTAAATCGATGTGAAAGCCGCGGTGCTGCTGTGTCCTGTTCTGCCTCGCTGTGCAATAATGATCCGCTGGAAGAGGAATGACCTGCCATGGCAGCTCTCACCTCCAAACCCTCCATACCACGGCTCTCTTTACATCACATGAACAGGGAGCTGCAGCCTTCACTGCTGAAGCACTGGATTATTTCTCCAGTGTAAGATCCAGTGTCCAGCTGATACCCTTGCGTCAGATTGAGGAGTTTTCATGCTATAACCTGTATAATAACCTGTATAATGTGCACGTTATCACCAGTCAAAAGTTTGGACACACCACATTTTTCTTTATTTTTACTATTTTCCACATTTTAGAATAACAGTAAAGACTCAAAACTATGAAATAACACAAATGGAATTATGCAGCGACCAAAAAAAAGTGTTAAAAAAATCCAAACTATCTTATATTTTAGATTCTTTGCCTTGATGGAAAGGCAAAAGTCTTTGGAAAGAAATTCATACATAGGATCAACTTCACTATTTATATTTGTCTAAGAAACAAATTTCAAGCATTTAAGCAGAAGACTTTAGATCAAAATGGCTTTAAGAGAATGAGAAACATAGTACATTCAATCAGGTGTGTCCAAATGTTTGACTGGTAGTGTATATTGACAGGAATATTGACAGAAATGACCAAAAAGCATAGTTTACAGAGCATCAGTAACAATAGATTGAGGCACAGAGTGTAGCACAGGACACAGCCTCCCTGCACACTGTGTATAATGGTGGAGCAGGGTCTAATAGCTCGCTGATATATTGTGCTTCTATCCAAAGGGACAGATGCAACAGTAGCCTGAAACATTTGCAGTAGCGTCACGTTCTTCATCTTGTTCTTTTCTCATCATCCCTTAAAAGCCTTTCCAATAGAGCCGTCCCGCAGCTCCTGTGTTCTCCTGCTGCTGCAGGTTTCTCCCTCGCCGCCTCAGTCCAGACGATCCAATTTCAGCAGGTCAGGAGCTAAATGAGCGGCTCAGGAGCTGGCCGGTCCACAGACTGATGACATGGAGGATAGCGGCAGCGTGGCGCAGGGAAGCCTCAGTATTTACAGTATGGCCTCATGCCGTCTCCACACAGAGAGGTCGCACCCGGAGACGTGCCGGCCTCAGCGGGTCCATGGGATCACATGCAGCTTACTAATGGTTCTGTAGAGGCAGGAAGTGAGACGAAGCGTCACTTACAGAGTAAACGCACCGCGGCCTGACCTATCGAAGCCAATGAGGAACACCATCCGTCCTCAGCTGCAGTCTAATGTGGTTACACAGATAACATCACCAGTGGAATTAGTGCTACCTTCAACTGAAAAGATATTTCAAGGATGAGGAGTGGAGGGAGACAGGTTGAAGATTCTGCTGGGCTTGTTTTTTTTGTTTTTTTCTTTAGAACTATAATAAACAGATATTTATTTTAAGAGAAAAGTCCAGAGACTATGGACTAAGCTTAATGGATAAAGTAACAAACTTGTTACATGTTTTAATGAAATTCAACTTCAAATTGCACATGTATGCATCAACAGTGCAAACTGTTTTAGGGTACCACTGACATTTAATGAAGCCTTTTAGGTCAAATCGTCTTGTATTTTAAAATGGAAAACATTAAATGGATTTGAGGAGTTGGCTACTTGTAGGTTTACAGATATATATATTTAAAGTGTTGAGTATATACTAAGAGAAGAAAGCATCTGGCTAATCCTAAAGTAGGATCAAGCTAATAAACAACATGAAGAATATGTGAAGAATGTGCTAACTATACACACTCACACCAAGTGAATTTCATAATAAAGACTTGTAGTTATTTTATGCATCAAACTACCATTTATCTGCAAATCCAAATCTACATGTAACCATCTCCTCAGTTCCTTTTAAAAAGACAGCAGGATATTCTTGTTCTTCAAAAAGATACTTTGTGATATCAAATATGTTGGAAGTAGGAGAGATGGTTTCTCTTTTCCAGTTAATCTTTTCACACTAGAGTTCAGAACTCTGGCTAAAGGCCCTCAACCTTCAACAACCAAAGTTCTATCTGGTATCTATACTGATATTATATATTATCAAAGTTTCAGAACAAGGGGTTCTTAGTTATTTGAGAAATTCCAATCAGGTTTTAAATCACTACATAGCACAGAGACAACCCTTCTTAAATAATGAATGACCTCGTTTTTAACAGCAGATGCAGAGATTGCTCAATCCTAATCCTTTTAGATGTGAGTGCAGCATTTGACACTGTTGTTCATGCAATTTTAATTGACCGCCTTAAGCACTGGGTGTGTATCTCCGGATCGGCACTGAACTGGCTCAGATCCTATTTTGAAACTAAAACCGTGTCAGAATAGACAATTCTTCATCTTCCTCAAATCACCTGTGGGGTTCCTCAGGGCTCCATTCTGGGTCCCATCCTGTTCTCCTTCTGCATGCTCCCACTTGGCAGCATGATTTGTAAACTTAATGGCCCAAATTTAATTGCGGTTTCCACTAGTGCAAATCAAATACCAGATGTGGAAAATTATGTTTTCTGAATTATTAACACAGTAGGACTTAAAAGTAGTGCTTGAAACAATGGGCCTCATTCAGCAATATCTTCCTAAGTTTTTTCTTAAATTTGTTCTTGAGAACGGTTGGTGAATGAGGCCCATTGTGCCATTCAAGATGCATACATAGATCTAATACATAGGCCGTTTGATATTTAATGATAGGCTACACCAATTTGAGCTGTACTTTTATCATGATTTTTGTTTTTGGGTAAGCCCATTAAGCAAAACCTTGTAGCACCCTGGGCAGCCTAACCATTCATAGTAATGGATTTACAGTTTCCATAAAGCCTAGACAATAAATTACTTGGCAAAGCTAAACCGGACATTGACACGTATTGGAAAAGGCAAAAGGGAAAAGTTTTTTTTGTATGCACCAATAACATGGCAACCTGAAAATGGTTGTAAAAAGACATTGGGCAGTCTGCTCAAAACACAAATATTAAGTTTATTTAATTGTCCTCCAGGTTAGTGAGTGCAGAAGATTTGCTTGTGGCAACCTTTATTTCAGTTCGCCTCCTCAGGTCAGACCAGCTCATGGCCTAATGGATATTTCATCCCAGACTGACTTTTTACGTGCAGCTATAACAGTTCTGCTCTGTTACAGCCAACTTTTTTTCTCTGCTACCAACACCTCCAGCTCCACTGGAAAACTTTACTGTTCTTTTCAGAGACAAGCTCTTGGGAGGCCTGTAACAATTTGGCTCCATGTAACGTTCTCACCATTATATTTGTATATGTAATTAAAAATTAAGCTCTATGATTTCCTCTGTTCTTGTATTTGCAGGTTTAGTTATAATGAATTATCTGCATCTGTTCATTTGCCCAGTCTTAGTAAATACCTTGGCATGTGGGAGTAATTGTGCCCACACTTGGTTTTGCACCTCATGTTGCACCCAGTTAGTAGATCCAAGCCAATGTCTCTCTCCATTGCTATGCAGATGTTACCCAGTTCTACCTCCAGTCAACTGCTGTTGACCCAAAATCTATAAACACTCTTAAGAACTATCTTTCAGACATCAAGTGTTTGATGTCCCAGAACATTTTAATCTCTGCGGTCGTCCTTCCTGCAATTAGGGAACATAAAAAATCAAGACTCCACAGAAGGTCATCCATGCTTTTATCTCATCTGGTTTAGACTACTGCAGTTCCCTCTATTCCTGTCTCAGTCAAAAGTCCCTCTCTGTCCCTATATAAACACATTTTCCAATAGCAACGACTTCTTTGCTTGTTTTGACTAAGTGAAAGCACTCTGATCACCTCCTTGGTTTCCTGTCTTGTAACAGATTGTCTTCCGGAAGATCAGTGATGTGAAACGGGAAGAGGAGGAGATGCTGAAGAGGAAGAACGAGGCTCCTCTGAACCTCCCTCCAGACCATCCGGTCCGTCGCCTCTTCCAGCGCTTCCGGCAGCAGAAGGAGGCCCGGATGGCCACCGAGCGGCCCGGGCAGGGCGACGACGACCTGGAGAAAGGCGGCGGTCACCCGGAGCGGCCCAGGGTCCCGGAGGTCCTGGCCTCCACCAGCATCATCATGGTGACCGAGAGTCCCGCCACACCCACCGCCTCCTCGACGTCCACCGCATCCTCTTCGTCTAAGACCTCCGGCCGAGTCACGCTCCACGCTCCCGCTGCCCAGAACGGCAGGCTGGTCGGCTGTAAATCCGCAGAGCCGCCCAAAGCCAAAGGCTGGGGACGATTCAAGGAGTCGGTAGTGAAGGCCGAGTCGTGGAGCAGCGTTTCCAAGGCCGAGTCCATGGAGACGCTCCCTGACAGAACTAAGTCTCATGATGAGATGTCCCTCAAGAAAACAGACTCCTGCGACAGCGGGATCACAAAGAGCGACCTCCGCTTGGACAATGTCGGCGACGCCCGAACACCGCAGGAGCGAAGCCCGGTTCAGTCTGAGGAGAAGAGGGTCTTCTGTCCGATACCGGAGCAGAGCATGCAGGCCTCTTTCCTGGAGATGAAACAAGAGTTAAGGGGAGACATCAGGTCTCTGAACAGCCGCATGGCGGCGCTGGAGGCTCAGCTGGCTGAGATGCTTCAACTTCTCAAATCCAGGAAGTCGTCGGGCTCCTTCTTCGAGATTTCACGGCCGCCTTCCCCTGACTCTGATAAGGACAGCCTCTCATAGACCGGACATGGGATCGGTCTGTGGGACCCGATGCTTTCTGGCCTCCAGAAGCTGGAAAGGAGGAAGTGCTTCTGACTGCAGTGTGAAGCTGCGGGATTCTGATAGCAGTCAATGATATTATATCACATGGATTACAAATGCACTTTGTGTTAGGTTCTCACCATGACTCTGCTTTGGGTTGGGTAGCAGTGGTACAATATTTAATGCAAATGACTTCAAACTGGAAAGTTTAAAGTGGATTTTTAAATTTGATCTTTGTCTCTTAGACTAAAGAATGAGTCAGAGTCATGGTAGCACTTTGGTCCTGAGGAGCGGTTTGAGCCGTTCTTCAACTGATGTCGGCAATAATAATGAATGGCTTTAACATGTTGGTTTTAAATAGGATTTGGCACTATGATGCAGGGAATCATGTTTCAAGGGGTGAGTTGGTGGCTTTGACCAGATGTGTATGAACTGAATTTGAAATTTATTTTAAAAAATCACTTGGCAATAGAATGTGACGATGCTCATGCAAACTTTACACTGTGTACACGCAGACTGCAATGAGGAGTCAGCGATGTAAGGGATTAATAGCATTTTCATATCAGGAATGAATGAGATAAATGAGAAATGAAATGCAGAGCGGGTGAACACGAGGCCTCAGCCTGACCTGAGCCTGCTGGAGCTGATGGGACGCTGATGTTTAGTTCCTGCACAAAACCACAAACTAGACCTACAGGAGCTGGGTTCTGAAGTTTTTTATAGAAATCAGTGTATGCATGTTTCCATGTTAGTGAGTCCTCGGATTTGAAGCTCTTCCAGCTCCAAACACAGTATGGAAATCCTCAATAAATGGATTGGTTTAGTATAAAAGGTAACGTAGGTAATACACACCTTTTAAATGGTTATGATTCTGATATCTATGGTTGCCTAGAAGCAGCTGGATTAAGTAGAATAAGTGTATGTTCAGTTGAAAGCGAACCAACTGCACTCTATATGGTGTAACTTACAGTACATGAGCTTTTTAATTCAGGTGTTTTTAAAGAAATGATTGCAATGATTATTTAACCATAATATGTATTGCTGAAACAAAGTTGCACCAAATATATATGGGTGACTTGTTTATTTTTTCTATTTCTCCATCAGCAACCAAACCCAGTTCACCGGAAACGCCTCCATGTCAAACCCTCTGCCTCCATTTCATGTTTTATACGTCATGCCAAATATAAATGCTGGACAAGTTGATTTTTTATTTTTTTTTCATCTGTTTCCAAACTGTACTGGTTAATTTAGGAAGGTTTTGGCAGAGCGGCATGCTGGGAAACGACCAGCCGGCAGTCAAGTGCTGGAAAACTTTGGATGTGGCTGGTGAGTTTTTCTGCCAATCACTTTGGCTTCTAACGTTGTGTTGTGTTGTACGAGGCTGAATGATGGTGAAGTTAAAGCACTGAGTGAATTTTGGATGTTACCAGCCACTGTGGTTTGTAGATGCTAAAGTTGCTTTCCTGCCCTGGAGGCCGTTATGCAACCCAACAGAGAATATGATCAAAACTAACTTAAAGTTCTATCTGTGATATTCATATGTATATTTGTTTTTGTTTTGGACATATCACAGAAAGTTGGAGAAAGTCTAAAGACAAATGTTTCCTGAATCACAGCTTTGTTTTGGTCGTCGGCACCAAAGGTGTCGGTGCGAGCCTCTCGTGTGTCAGTGCCTGTCCGGGGAGCCGAGTGTTGCCTCTCCTCACACTTTTGCCTCTTTGGTTCGGTCACAGCAGCCAGCCAATAGGCTCCAGGAGGTTTGTGATCGGTTGGACTGGAGCTTGCTGGTTGTTTTCGGTTGATGTTGACGTCTAACACAGTGGTTCTCAACCTTTTTCATATCAAGGACCCCTAGTTAAGTCCACAGACCCCCATTTGATGAGATTTTCTCTCTTGGACCCAAATCGGAGAATATTTTTATTGTTAGATATGATTTTATCCAGAATTCCACAGTGAAACTATGATCAAAATATTCCTTCTTCTACATTCTGTAATTGTAAAAGTTTAACAATTCATCAATTTGCTGGGGACCCTCTGGAATGCCCTCAAGGACCCCTGGTGGTCCCCGGACCCCACGTTGAGAACCACTGGTCTAAAAGATGTTCATGGCCTAGCAGATCTTCCTTTGCCTTTTGCTTTGACATCTTCATCCGTGCCTCCATCTGACTCACCACACCTCCCTTAAAGCTGCAATGTGCAACTTCTCTCCTCGAGACAGGAGGCGTGTCGTCAGTCACCTGTCAGTCACCTTGATGATGTCATCCAGCCTCCACAGGCGCTGGAGAAGCAGACGGAGAACGCAGCTGGTCTGACGCTGAAGTTCACCCCGTTTCTGAACACTTAGCCTCGCTCTTCTGTTCTTTTTTTTTCTTTTCTTTCCTCCATTGTTGTTGCGGCTGTGACTTCCTGCTCTGCGGCCGCTCGCCTCACCGCTGGCTCCGCCCACAGGAAATGGTTTACGCCCCAAAAACGCCCCAACATCACTGAATAGACTATTTTAGACAAACAGGGGATTAAGACCTGAACACACAGACTGAGAATGGAGAATAGATCCTGTTGATTTACTGGTACTTTAATATAATAAAAGTTGCATATTGCAGCTTTAACGGTCCCATCTGATGTAAATCAGGACTCCTCTTCCTCTGTGGTGATAAAGGAGTTGGATGGTCTATCTAAACATGGTGAAAGTATCAAAACTAAATCCACACAATCCATATTAGTGCAGCGAGCCTCTAAACGAGCCGTTTGGACTTCCGTAACTTTGTGGCGTCACAAAGGTTCGCTCATTATCATTTTTGTAAGAAATAATAGACTAACAAAGTGTTTTTTTCAAAGCGGTTGAGCGGTTGTCATTGTTTATTACCGGAGAGTTTTCCCTACCTGTAGCCGCCGGGCCGCGGAGTCTCACGTTTCACTCTTTAAACGGTTAGCCAATCAGAACAGAGGGGTCGTTAATATTAATGAGCCTTAAAGACACGGAGACAGAAACAGCCTGTTGTTGGTAAGGCTCAGAGAGATGCTGGAAAATGAATGCGTAAAAATGGATTTAATATAAAAAAAGTTGCATATTGCAGCGTTGGCATCCTCCACAGACATTCTGAGCAGAAAAGCAGCGTTTGTCCCTTCAGACAGGAAAGCTCCGTATTAAAACGGCAAATGTCCGCAGCGTCCGAGACATTTGATCCTAGATTTCCACCAACTGGAGGACGCTCACTTCTTTTCTTCCGTATTACTGAAAGTTCCTACTTACCTGAAGTGTCTAAACGATAATCTGAGATGTACGTTTGTCTTGATATCTTGTGTATCCTGTGTAGGTGTAATATATTATACTGTCATATTATGCAATTATCGCCATGTATGCTGTTTCTACTGAGAGACTGGTTGTTGTATGTGGCATTTATGTAAATCACGCCATTCCACAAGCAGCTCCAGTATGGACACTGATGCACTTTGGTCACCTGTGGTCTGCATGACTGAAGCCGAGCTCCTCGCCTCGCACACTTCCTTCTTTCTACACTTTAATACCTTCTACATGTATGTTACCTTCTACATGTATGTTACGCCCCTCTGTGCATGAAGCACCACGACATTAAAGCGGTACAAGAATATCACATGTTATGCACTGTTTGTTGGCATTTCACATGTGGAGGAAAACTTGAGAATGAAATAATAGTAATCAGTGATATATTCTTTTTCTGTACACATATTGTCAGGAATGAAAACTGTATTTAGGACCAGCACAAAGAATATTTATAAAAAATTATGTCAAATGTTAACATTAAATGATTTTATACTTTGCACTCTTTCTTTCATTGGTGGTTCGTCTGTTTGGTTTCACTTGGTTTCATGAACAAGTCATTGATCTGTAACTATTTAAAAAGATTCTGAAATTAATCACAATAGGTGATTAATATTAATGAGTAATAACCACACCCTGGCCTTGGAACTCCCTCCTGATTGGCTGGACAGTGTTCATTAATACTCTGGGCTGTGATTGGATAGGAGGCTTTTTTCTCAAAGCACAGCTGTGAGTGTCGCTATAGTAACAAAGAGAGCAAGAGGTCAAAGGGCACAAGGAGCGTTACATCATTCTGGTTGCTGCACAACACATTTGACAACTTGCAAGCTGTCAAAATTTTCATTAACTAGCTAGCTAGCTAGGGATAATGCTGAAAATTAAAATGGAGAAGAGAAAGTTAGCGAATAGAATAGAATAGAATAGATTTATTTAGAACATGTTTAAAAAAAAATATATATATATATATACGTAAGAAATAAAACAAGAATAACCAATAAAATTAACAGTAAACATACAACCAAGTCTCAATAAACAACATAAATAAATAAATATTACATGTCCGAAATGGAGTAGGAAGAAGTAAAATACTTATTTGGTCCTACCACTTTCTAACTTAATCAATAAACTTAATGTTTATAGTCCAACTATCCAGCCCAGTGTCCATCATACACAACTTAAATAATTACTTCTATGTTCATCCTCTTTATACATACAGTACATAATCTCGATGATCTATGTTCATCCTCTTTATACATACAGTACATAATCTCGATGATCTTGCTGTTGAAGAAGAGGATGATAGTGGCCACACTGGAAGCTGATTGGCTGCTGATTTCTTCTGTCTGACACTCATGTAATGCCTGTTGTGTTGAGGATGAGTGAGTCATGTTCAGCTGAGAGCCACAAACCACCGAGAGTTCAGACCTTCAGACCTTCAGACCTGCAGACCGTCTGGAGCAGAGGAGCCGGCTGACACCAAACAGCCGAGAAGTTCCTCCTCCGCCTCGTCAGCATCATCCAGGTGTTCTGAAGCCAAACGACCACACAGAGAGACAAACACAGAGAGAGAAACACAGAGAGAGAAATACAGAGAGAGAAACACAGAGAGACAAACACAGAGAGACAAACACAGAGAGAGAAATACAGAGAGAGAAACACAGAGAGAGACACACAGAGAGAGAAACAGAGAGAGAGAAACACAGAGAGAGAAACACAGAGAGAGACACACAGAGAGAGAAATACAGAGAGAGACACACAGAGAGAGAAACACAGCGAGAGACACAGAGAGAGAAATACAGAGAGACACACAGAGAGAGAACCACAGAGAGAGAAACACAGAGAGATATTTACAACATTATTTAGCACAAATCTTCCTTTGTGGTTTTCAGAATCAGTCCCTCATGCTCACACCCAGACCTGCAAGCTCATGTGAATCTTTCCCAACTTCCATGTTTACTAACCTTGCTACGGTTAGGCCTTTAATACTGAGCTGTACTACTGCAATACTGAGCAGTAATACTGTAATACTGAGCTGTACTACTGCAATACTGAGCAGTAATACTGTAATACTGAGCTGTACTACTGCAATACTGAGCAGTAATACTGTAATACTGAGCTGTACTACTGCCATACTGAGCAGTAATACTGTAATACTGAGCTGTACTACTGCAATATTGAGCAGTAATACTGTAATACTGAGCTGTACTACTGCAATACTGAGCAGTAATACTGTAATACTGAACCGTACTACTGTAATACTGAGCAGTAATACTGTAATACTGAGCTGTACTACTGTGATACTGAGCAGTAATACTGTGATACTGAGCAGTAATACTGAGCAGTAATACTGTGATACCCAGCTGTAATACTGAGCCCCTACATCTCAGATCATTTGAAATGAAATCCTTTTGCAGCACAATGTAGTTCTGTGAATGTTTTAATAAACTACACACACACACACACACACACACACACACACACACACACACACACGTAATTTCCTACAGCTCAAGATAATAATATGAACACAGAGGAAAAGATACTGAATAAAATACTGAACACAAACAGAATAAAATATTGAACAAAAATAGTATAAATTTTTTTAAAAAAAAACCTCCATTAAAAATACTGGGGAAAAACAGAATAAAAAGCTGAACAAACAGAATAAAAGTGTCACGTTGCTCGAGGATTCATGAAAAACCAAAAAAGACTCTCAGCATCAAAACCCTGAAACAGAACTGGCTTTGTTTCAGCTGCTTTCAAAACCAAAATTTTCAAATAATTTAAGTGTTGCTCTAATTTTTTTGGGTTGTTTTTGTCTTTGTTTTTCTTTTCTTACCTTTACTATGCTGTTTGTCCTGAGAAATTAATGTCACTTCACAGTGGAAGCTGAGCTACGAACTTAGTGTTGATTAGCCTTCATGATTAATCAGCATCCATGTTGATCCCAGCTGTTTCTACTGCTGCAGCCTTAACACTCACTATTCCATTTAATTAATTCAATTAAATCATTTAAGTACTCTGTCTGTGTGATGAGTGACCCCCCCCCCCCAACACACACACACACACACACACACACACACACACCCCACATTCGCTAGTTTGTTATTTAGATTGTTTAAAATGTCCTCTCAGACCAGCAGAGATCTGATCAGCTGAACCCAGATCAGATTTAATGAAGGAGTTCAGATTCTGAACCTGAGAAACACCAGGCAACAAACCAGTATGACACTGGTTAAGATAACTAGTACATGTAACATACAATATGTATAGGATGTAACTGTATATAGGGGTGTGTATATATATATATATATATATATATATATATATATATATATATATAGAGAGAGAGAGAGAGAGAGAGAGAGAGAGAGAGAGAGAGAGAGAGAGAGAGAGAGAGAGAGATGTATATATCTATATATAGATATGATATGATATTGAAATTGATTGTAATGTAATTTAATTTGCAGGTGAAGTATAGCTGGACAACATGCACTCTGTTTTCAGTTTGTACCTTTTGTTTGGTCTTTGCTTCAGTGTGTTGAGCCCATGTGGGCCGGACAGCAGGATGTATCACACTATAATACAATACAATCAAAATCACATATATAGGTTACTGTTATATAGGTAACTGCTATAAATTACTGTTATAATGTAACTATTATATGTATATGTGTAGATGACTTATTTGGATAGAATGTAACATGTTAATATGTAATATGTTGAGGTTACTGTTTTCAGTGTACAGTACAGTTATGTGTACAGGTTACTGGTATGTGTGCAGGTATAAGTAAACGGTATAGGTATCAATAACTGGTTCATGTTCAGGTTATGTGATGTGTGTAATTGGTATGTAAATGATGTTTTGAATTGGAGGAAATGAGAGCAGAACAAAATGAACCCTGAAGACAAAAGCTGCTTCCTGTTGACCCAACGGGACAGAAACCCAACAGGACAGAGACCCAACAGGACAGAGACCCAACGGGACAGAAACCCAAAGAAACCCAACAGGACAGAGACCCAACGGGACAGAGACCCAACGGGACAGAAACCCAACGGGACAGAAACCCAACAGGACAGAGACCCAACGGGACAGAAACCCAACGGGACAGAAACCCAACAGGACAGAGACCCAACGGGACAGAAACCCAACAGGACAGAAACCCAACAGGACAGAGACCCAACAGGACAGAGACCCAACGGGACAGAAACCCAAAGAAACCCAACAGGACAGAGACCCAACGGGACAGAAACCCAACGGGACAGAAACCCAACAGGACAGAGACCCAACAGGACAGAGACCCGACAGGACAGAAACCAAACAGGACAGAGACCCAACGGGACAGAAACCCAACAGGACAGAGACCCAACGGGACAGAAACCCGACAGGACAGAGACCCAACGGGACAGAAACCCGACGGGACAGAAACCCAAAGAAACCCAACAGGACAGAGACCCATCAGGACAGAAACCCAACAGGACAGAAACCCAACAGGACAGAGACCCAACGGGACAGAAACCCAACAGGACAGAAACCCAAGGGGACAGAAATCCAACAGGACAGAGACCCGACAGGACAGAGACCCGACGGGACAGAGACCCGACAGGACAGAAACCCGCCGGGACAGAAACCCAAAGAAACCCAACAGGACAGAGACCCAACGGGACAGAAACCCAACAGGACAGATACCCAACGGGACAGAAACCCGACAGGACAGATACCCAACGGGACAGAGACCCGACAGGACAGAGACCCAACGGGACAGAAACCCAACAGGACAGAGACCCAACGGGACAGAAACCCAACAGGACAGAGACCCAACGGGACAGAAACCCGACGGGACAGAAACCCAAAGAAACCCAACAGGACAGAGACCCAACGGGACAGAAACCCAACAGGACAGAAACCCAACAGGACAGAGACCCAACGGGACAGAAACCCAACAGGACAGAAACCCAAGGGGACAGAAACCCAACAGGACAGAAACCCAAGGGGACAGAAACCCAACAGGACAGAGACCCAACGGGACAGAAACCCAACAGGGCAGAAACCTGACGGGGCAGAAACCTGACGGGACAGAAACCCAACAGGACAGAAACCTGACGGGACAGAAACCCAACAGGACAGAAACCCAACAGGACAGAAACCCAAGGGGACAGAAACCCAACAGGACAGAAACCTGACGGGACAGAAACCCAACAGGACAGAAACCCAAGGGGACAGAAACCCGACAGGACAGAGACCCGACAGGACAGAAACCCAAGGGGACAGAAACCCGACAGGACAGAGACCCGACAGGACAGAAACCCAAGGGGACAGAAACCCGACAGGACAGAGACCCGACAGGACAGAAACCCAAGGGGACAGAAACCCGACAGGACAGAGACCTGACAGGACAGAAACCCAAGGGGACAGAAACCCAAGGGGACAGAAACCCAACGCGACAGAAACCCAACGGGACAGAAACCCAACAGGACATAAACCCAACAGGACAGAAACCTGACGGGACAGAAACCCAACAGGACAAAAACCCGACAGGACAGAAACCCGACAGGACAGAGACCCGACAGGACAGAGACCCGACAGGACAGAAACCCAAGGGGACAGAAACCCAACAGGACAGAAACCCAACAGGACAGAAACCCGACAGGACAGAAACCCAAGGGGACAGAAACCCAACAGGACAGAAACCTAACGGGACAGAGACCCGACAGGACAGAGACCCGACTGGACCGCCTGGCTCTGTTCATCTGGATTGAACCCCTCTGAGGTTTCAGAAACACGCCGGCTTGTATGAAATTAGCGTGTTGGGAGAAGACAGCTCCTCCTGTTAGAGGAGCAGAGAGGAAACACAGGAGGGGAGAACAGCTGGATGTTGTGAGCGTTCTGAGGAGGAGCTGTGGAGGAGGAAGGTCCTGAACGAACAGGTTTCAGTGTTCAGAAGCTCGGCTCGTCTGGCCTGAACACCGCGGCTCCTCGCTGCCTCTCCTCTTCCTGGCTGTTTTCCAACCCGAGCGGCAGGGAATCCCGAGCTTCCCCTCCTTTCTGCAGAGCCAGCGTTCCTCCTCCTCCTCCTCATTTGATGATCTGCATTGCAGTGCCAGCAGACCTCCCCCTACTCCCCCCCCCCTCCCCCCCTCCCCCTTTCTTCCTCCCCTTTTGTCCTGGTTGATCTCTGCAGCAGCGACCAAACAGGAGGGCGATCCTCAGCCTGGCACTAAACATGCCTGTACAGCCTTCCTCCTCCCCCTCCTCCTCCTCCCCCTCCTCCTCCTCCTCCTCCTCCTCCCATCTCATGTCTTCTGCAGCTCAGTCTGTGGATCCTGATGCCACAGCGCCCTCTACAGGGCAGACAGCAGCCACTACAGCCAGTTACCAGCTGCTCTGAAGGCTTTTTCTAATGAATGCACACACACTGCCGGTCAAAAGTTTGGGGACACCTGGCTTTTGAAAATGTCTCATAAATAATCATGTTTTCTTTGTCGGTTTGCCATAATTTAACCCCATTAAATAATGATGATAATAATAATAATAATAATAATAAACTTTATTTGTATAGTACCTTTCATACAAGAAATGAAGCTCAAAGTGCTTTACAAAAAAAGATTACATGCACCAAGTGCTTCACATAAAACTTGATAATAATAGTAAAAATAAGATAAAGATAAGAATAGAATACATAGAATGCATCTTCACATGAAAATAGACATAGAATGAGCATAAAAACAGGGATAGAATGCCATAATTAATGTAAAATAAGATGGAGAATAAAACCCACTTGATCATAATAGTAAAATAAGATAAAAAATGAGGAATGCATAACAAGATGGAAAATGAAAAATAGAGTACATAGAATGCATAAAATCAAGTAAAATACAACATTTTAAAAGAAGTGCAGCAGTGCATAAGTGTGAAGCAAAGTGCCAAAAAGAGTTTCAGGCCTGTATCAGGAAAGTCAGAGCTAGTTAAAGGCTAAAGTGAAGAGAGAAGTTTTTAGCTTTCTTTTAAAAATATTTAGTGAGCTGGCTTCCTAGTGTGTTCCATAGCTTTGGGGCGTAATGACAAAGGCTGCATCCCCGATTTTCTTTCTGCTGTTGCTGGGAACCTCCAATAAACCAGCAGCAGATGATCGCAGTGTTCTTGAAGGCAAGTAGTGAACAAGGGAGTTAGCGATGTAGCTCGGTCCTAGCCCATTAAGGGCTTTGTATATAAGGAGGAGGAGCTTAAAATCAATTCTAAATGTTACAGGAAGCCAGTGTACAGCAGATTAAACTGGACTGATGTGCTCTCTCCTGTTGGTTAAAGACGAACTAGGTTTAGTGTGAGAAAGAAAAATTATACATGTTAAGGATTTGTGAGGATAATACTAAAACAATTAAACTATACGTTCATCAAAAAACCCTCCTGAGCAGCTGAACTGCTGCTCACACTTTCTTCATGCCGACAGTCAGAGACGCTCTGCCATGAAAAACCTTCTGCTCACACCAAAGACACTTGTAGTATAGAACAACTTTATTGTTAGACCAACGCGATAAACAATAAAGTTGTTCTATACTACAAGTGTTGCTGGAGTTTTGACCTTTTTAGACCTTTTTCCCTTCTCCATGCAGCTTGGAAGTAGGTGAAGTTGTGCCAGAAACCCTTACTCTGCTCACACCAGAGAGACACTCTGATCAACATGAAGCTGAGTGTTGAGGAAATAGATCCAAAGTATCAGGAAATAGATATTTTATGTAAAAAAAATAAATAAAGCACTGCAGGCATTTTTTCCTCACGTCTTCATTGAAAAATAACGGAGAAAATCAAATAGTACTTTAAAAAAATTTTAAAAGGCAATGTGTCCCCAACCTTCTGACAGGCGGTGTATTGAGAGAGGAACTGTATACAGGTCAGAGTTGTATAGGATGTCAGTGAGGAGCTGAATGAGACTGAGCTCTTTGGAGGCAGGTGAGTCATTTCTAAGCAGAGCGGTGACAGTTTGGCTAACCTCTTGCTACATTGTCCAAAAACACCCGGGCTTTTTATATTGGTCAATGCCGGGCGTCATGGCAACGGGTCAAGCCGGCGCTCCGATTGGCCGGCCGGCCTGGATCATCCGTTGCCGTTCGCAGTCAGAAGTGCTGAGTGGACCCTCCTTTTTAAAGCCCCTAGCCCCGCCCCCCCCACCCCCGGGAGTTCATGGCCTCCTATTATTTAGCAGATTTGTTTTTGCATCCTGGCTGAACCTTCTAGTGTGAGAGGAAAAAACTCATCAGGATCATATATGTGCCTCTGCAGGGACGCGGGGGGCATAACCTAACAAATGTGTGGGGTCAATTGGTAAGGACTGCTTTCTGTTTGTTCCTTGTCCTGAGGTAGGGACCGGAGGTAGAGTGCTGCTAAGTTGTGTGCTGAATGAAGAGTGGAGGGGATGGAAGGCTTGGCTGTGGATTCGCAAAACACCGACTGGGACTCCACGTTCCATTTTTAAACCGTAATATTTAACGCAAAAAAATATTTCAGAACCTCAGTGAGAACTTGGACTCCTGATGAATTTAAGGCAAGTGTCTGCTGGGAAAACCATAAAGAAACTTAGCGCTAATGCCAAAGAAAATGTAGACGTAGATCTGCTTTGAAAAGTTGCTCTGCTGCTGTCAAAAGCAGATCTACAGCAACCTAAAGCTAAACTTAGTGGTACCTCTATCCTCTGATACTTGCATTCATAAATCTTATCATGTGTGAGTGTTTGGATTTATGAAAATAAACTTGCTACATGGATTAATAATTTTGGGATGAATGGTTCTTTGGCTTCCATGCTGAAACAGGCAGAGGTGAGCAGTTGTATTCATCTCCATGTGTGACGATGTGATGATGATCTGCCAGCTTGCTGTTAGGTGACTCAGATATTAAGAGCGAGCTCCTCTTGCTAGTTGCTCCAGGCCAGACGGAGGAGAAGAATGTCAAAGTTACCTGGTTCTCCTGACTCTAAGGACGGCGGCGACCGGTCAGTAACTAAATGACAAAGATGTCTGCTGTGGAAGGGAAGGCTTGGCTAGAAAACAGCTTGTATGAAGTTAGCATGTTGGGACAGAGAACACAGGAGGGGGGAAACAGCTGGATGTTGTGATTTATAACAAGGAACGTTCTGATGAGGAACTGCGGGAAGGTAAGCTACTGAAACTGCTTTTACTAAACATGATGAAGGAAGAAGGAAGCACTTTGCAGAGGAAGGGGACAGGAATTTTTATGTGGGACAACTTATAATGAGAAGGGGGGGGAAAAAAAATAATAATCAAGGTATGAAAAGAGTGCCACGGTCAAGAGGAGGTCAAGCAAGAAACAAGGTGGATCCCGAACTTCAATCAAGCCTGACGTCTGAAGAGGATTTTCAAGATGGCAGCTCGGCCTCACGGGGGACCGGAGGGGAACGGAAACCAAAACAACTCAATTAGGAGTCAAGATGCAGCTTCCTCCTGCCTCCCGACCCCCAGCTGCACTTGAGAAGAAGAAGAAGAGGGGAAGCTAACCAGAGCTAATCACATGAGGCTAATGAAAGGCAGGGATGAGGGCGAGGGGGCGGAGGGGGGAGTGGGGAGGGGGGAATGGGGAGGGGGAGGGGGAGGGGGAGGGTCAGCTACACAAACAATGTTGCCCTCGGTACATTTAACATCAAGCCCGCAGGCGACAACAATGGCGTCAGCAAGGCCCTTCCACATCTAAACATTGCTAGATTTCTCTCTGGCCGGTTTAGGCGTGCTCCGACAGCAAAAGTCAAACAATTGAAAGGTTTTATATTTTCCATCATGCTCAGCAGTCAGAACTCGTATAAAGACACAAAGGCGTGGCGCGGCGCACATCGCTCCCGCTGCTGCAGCCGCCGCCGCCGCCGCCACCGCCACGCGATAACCAAGAATGTGAGGCGGGCGTCCGAAGGTGCCGTCGTTCAGGAGGCCCAAAACTGTGGCTATGGTGCTTCGGTGAGGAGTGTTACTGGGTGAGGTACTGTCCCTGCTTCCTATTCCAGGCTTCATGCGACGAGGGGGAAAAACAAGAGAGTAGAAAAAGTAGAAGTGACGGAGGGTTCTGGACGGTCGGAGGTCGATCTCGTCGGGGGAAAAAAAAGAGCGCGAAACGTGAACGCGATCGGTCCGTTGGTTCCCAGCAGCAAATACAGAGTTCCACTTCAGATCAGGCAATTTAAAATGGAGAAACTCAGTGTGTGCCGGCCTCAGCAGGAGTGTGTGCTTGTGTTGTGTTTATAACATTAGAACGTTAAGGTCTGTGGAGAAGACCTGATGGAACCGGTTCTGCCTCCGTCGGGAAACTTGAAACTCATACTGTGCAAGTTTTGTTTCCGAAAGGATTTGTGTTGTGAGTTGCTCATGCAGATAATGTAGAAGTAAAAAGCTTAAATTGGTGCAAAAAAAAAAAAAAAAAAGAAAATTCATGTGCTGGCCTGTCTGGAGGAGAGGGGAAGTCATTTTGAATCGTCTTAAAACTGAAAGTCTGTCTAGTTAGAGGAACTGCAAATGACTTGATGATTTTTAAAAACCCTTGAAGTTAAAGCAATACTTCACATTGCTGGAACATATTTCTTATTAAATTAACGTCCCTGTCAGTCAGTGACGATGTCCAAAGTCACTGTCGCTGTTTGACTTGCAAACATTAATATAACTTAATTCTACAAAACTTACTTCCAACAGATGTGAGAACTAAGGTGACACGGACTGCTATATGTTTTCTTGTGTTTTCTACTTTACAAGCTAAATGCGTTGGCAGAAACCCTGCAGTCAGCTAGAGTTCGTCTGCATACTGTTAATAAGAACTTGGGTTTATCAAACTTTCAAGCCCTAAAATCCCTCCTGCTGTCAGGATTTGCTTCTGTTGTCAGTTTAAAATGAACGAAGAGCCAGGAAAGAGAAAAAGCCAGAAGGAGCTAAGAACCCTGGGAAAACCGGAGTGAGTTCATGTGCTCACACACGGTGGGGTGAAAGGTTCAACTCCCTGTGTAGCTCAGGGCCGGGGGTTCGATTCCCTGAACCAGCCACACTTTACATGAAAAAACAGAAAAAATGAGTAGCTGTTTGTACTCTAAGGCTCTTTGGAAAACGTTTCCACCGATTTGATGCAATGCTAGAGTGAAAATTGGTTTAGATGATGATAGATGATTGGTTTAGATGATGATTGGTTTAGATGATGATTGGTTTAGACTGGTTCAGACCAGTGGTTCTTAACTGCTGGTTTTCTATCCTACCAGTTAGTTAATTAAGTTAATTGTTTCCACCTGGAGTCCAGGTGTGAATCAGTTCCTGATTAGACAGCTTGAATGACAAGATGTTTAGATGATGACAGGTGATTGGTTTAGATGGTGATAAATTAGTTTAAATGATGATAGATGAATGGTTTAGCTAGTGATTTTCCCAGAATCCTTTGCCTTTAACTTGCTGTTTGCTTCAGTCCTGACAGCAGTTCAGCAGATTATTCCACATGATGCTCCATCTGAAAATGGAGCTCAGACACCTCAAATATCTACAACAATCACTCAAATATCAATGGAAATGAATGGAGTGAAAACGCTCAGGGATGTGATGAGGACCAGTAATCTCCCATTAGAATGAATAGGAGCTTAGAGCTTCAGTTGTGGCTGTTTACTAAAGCCTCAGTACAGCGTCTAGGAGGTTAGGCTGGATTAAGACACAATGGAGACAATTTTCAGAAAGAAAGTGTCATCTTGTTTTAAATCCAGTGTTCAGTACAGAATGGAAACCAACTGATGGAAACAAGGTTTCAAGGTGCCAAAAAAAGGTGCCAAAAAAAACAAAAAATCAAAATCATAAAAGTTTTGCAGGAAGAAAAGAACAAATATCTGAATAATGTCCAAAATTTGTACTTGTTTTGTGACTGTTATGGCAAAAAAAACAATACTTCTGGACTCAAATATTCTAAGTTTTAAAATGGCTAAGCTGATCTCTGGTAATTTTTTTTTTAAGCGTTTGGTATTTCATGCCAGAGCTCTGATGAAACATATCGCTTTGAAATTACAAAAGATTGTATTATAAAAGGAATTTGAATAATCTGATCTCAGCAGGATGCTGAACCTCCTACAGGGCAGAAACGGGTAGGAGGACGAGAAAACGACGACGCTGTGGGACTGTTGTGATCTAGATTAGTATTTTACAGCCTGACAGGCCAACAGATGATTCATGGATTGTGGAAAAAATACATTTCTAATATACATATCATGTTGTTGTACTCTTTGTGTTAAGCCTTGTTCTCGGGGGACAATAGGTGCAGCCTCTATGCTTCTTCCAACAATTATTAGGTAACACTTTACAATAAGGTAATTAGGCTAGGCAGTTAGTTAATGCTTAATAAGCATTAACTAACCCTTAATTAACAGTTAATTAATGTGTAATTTACTAATGGTGTTCATGTTAACTAAGGTATTCATTTATACATTATTTAATAGTTTATAAAGATGACTATTAAATAATGTATAAATTAATACCTTAGTTACCATGAACACCATTAGTAAATTACGCATTAGTTAACTGTTAATTAAGGGTTAGTTAATGCTTATTAAGCATTAACTAACCCTTAATTTAGTGACCCTTATTGTAAAGTGTTACCAATTATGAAATAGCTTGAAAAGGGAAAACAAAAATCATTGTTTGGTGTCAAAGTTCACTGCTTTACTGTAACAGGGGGTTGGGGTTAGGGAGGGAATCCTGTCATTTTGTTTTTTTTGTTTTTTTTGAGAAGCACTGTGGTGGAGAATCTAAGTAGTAAAAATGTAAAAACATGTGGCACAGGGTGGAGGTGGACGGCAGGTGTAGATACTGACTGTGGTTGAATGTCGTTGTTGTTGCTGTTCCTCCAGGTTTCCCAAGGGGACGCTACTGAGAAGCTGGCTCACCAAGTCGCGGCCCAGGTTGCTGCTGCTGATCGCGGGGTTGAAGAGGCCTCAGGTGACCCTCATGAGGAGGAAAAGGATGAAGCGCACAAAAGTAGCAAAGGCCACGTAAGCGGTAAATATGGCTTATGTTGCATGGAGGAATACTGAACCCCACCCCCAGTGAAAAGACATGAAGAGCTGGTTGAAACAAGACAAACCGGTGGCTAAATATCCGTGTAATCGGCGAAAACAAGTTCGATTTTAGCGTAAGCGAAACCCAAAGGCGATCCGGTTGCAGATCATTGTTGTATTTCCCGCTTGTTCGCTTGAAATCACCACAGAAAAAAAAACTAGGACCTAATGAAAATCCTACAGTCTCTTCGACTTCTGGTGAGCAGAGAAATCTAAAACAAGAAGATGCCAGCTCAGCTCCTAAGATCAGACGTTGGTGATTTGTGTCCGTCAAAGTTTTAAAACCGTAACTGATGTTTGGTAAATTTCTGGTTGTTAATTGAATGGACACTGCGTAGTATTTTCATGTGCAAAGTTAAAGCCAATCTCTGTCTCTCTTTGAGCAAAATGAGGGAAAATAACTACAGATTCTTAGAGAAAGACTTGCAGATGGAAAGTGAGGTTTAAAGTGCTGGTTATTCCATTGGTTACAAACAATACAAACACGACTTTTAAAGCTTAAAAATGTATATATGAGTTCAAATATTCCTGCAGCCTGCTTTGGCTTTCTGCTTTAGATATGAGGATTCTGCTTTAGTCTGGTGATGTAACCGCTCGAAAAAAAACCCCTCTTCATATCGTACCCACTAATTTTATTGATTTAAACTGCACAAATCACACTTCACTTCCTTCTCTCAGTACGTAAAATCCAAGCAGGAGACCGCTAATTATTTCTGTTCAATGATTTGTGGAAATAACTTCATCTACTAGTGTCCCTCGGGGCTAAATTTGCAGAACAGAAGAATGTCCGCTCACTGTTTCAGCGCTCTCAAAAAGTCTTTCTGAATAAACCTCATGTTTTGGGGGCATTGAAACAGTGAGCGGACATTCCTCTGTTCTTCATTTGATTGCTGTATTTGTCCAGCCGCTATGTATTGCATTCTAGTCCACATTGTCATATAGTATAGGATGAAAAACTGGACTAATCATCGCTGGCGGTGAGGAATGAGGTCAGTCCAGCCTGCAGCAGTTATATAATTTAATAAATGAAACTGGAGACCAAACTGTATAGTCAGCTGATTAGACAGGTTGAGGTTACATCGCTCCGTGACGGACTTCCATTGGCTGTAAGGGGGTTTGTGTTCAGCTTGTGGTTGTTGAATAGACGATATACTTCTTCTTGATAATTCTGAATATTTCTGATAAAAGCATGCTTTTTTCTGTCTTAGCATTTGTCTGATGTCTGTTTTGATTTCCCTGCCTTATATTTTAAGAGCACAATGTAGAAAACTGTTTCCGTGATAACACACTGTTAAATGCAATCAATGCAAAGAACCATGTTCCTTGTCTTGCAGAACCTGCAGCCGGATGCCCCACTTCACCTGAGTCCTTACCAGACAGGATCTGCTTGTCCAAGTTAGATATGGAAGACAAAGAAAAGGAAAACCTACGTTTTGGATCTTTGCCCCAGCAACGAACTAAAATCCAGGAGCCACAAAACAGAGTGAAGCCAGAGGATGACCCACAGAGATCTAGACCTCCTGACTAACCCGGACTAACCCAGACCTGGACGCCCAGCTTTACCCCTTCTTCTTCAAATACACATCTGTTTTGGCTCATTAGACTGTATTGCGTGTGACTTGTACATTATTCCCATCCAAAGACAACCTTTAAGTTGAACAAACCTGACTGTCCCTGTGTTCTTAGTTCAGACTCTTTCCCAGTCCCAGGTCCATGTGTTTGAGTCTCTCAGAGGAGCCAAGTATCCAAACCAGCTGCTGAGCTTGTTGATTAAATGCTAGCCTGACGGGACGCACTTCCTGCCTCACATTCTTCTGTCAGATCAAAATAGTTTAAACAAACTGATTAATCACACATTTACGCAAAATATGAATTCTCAAATGGCATACATCCAATAAGTGTAAAAGTTACATCACTTCACTCAAGCCTTGATGATAAAAGCAGTTTGCTGTGTCAAGAATAGGACGAAACACCTAAGAAACATGGCTCCTGGTCCTGGCTCTGCTCACTACAGAAATTGGCAAAATGAGCTGATGAACTAAGATTCAGAAGACTTGTCATGATGCTGGATGAGGTGCACTTAAGGAACTGAAGTCCTTGGTTGACTAAATGAGACATTTTTATAGACTGGAACTGCTAGATTTTAGACATATTGAATGATGAAATTCAGATAATGTTTTTTTTTTTTTCCCTAATGTGGATATATAAACTTTGGAACAGAACTTTTCATTTACTAGATCCAAAGTTCTGATGGCCACACCTAATCTCAAGTAACCGCATTTGCAGCTCAAACGATGGAGGTCTGGAGAAATTCTCATCATAAATGGTGGGATAGTGAAACCTCTCTGAGCCGAAGGCAGCTCTGATTGGCTCTGAGTTTGAAACAGGATTCTCCCACAAGCCCCCTGGGAACGGCACTTCTGGTTTGTTTTTCTGCGTGGCTTCAAGTTTCCATCCAGCTACAACGCCAGCTACTTCGGGTAAATTCGGGTTAATATACTAACTCTTTGAGTGAAAAGTTTGAATCAAGACGTTTTGGCAGAAGTGTGCTCATCACACCAGATCGAGCTGATGAAGCCTTGGCAGCTTCTCAGCTTGAAGACTGCTGGACAACAGGGATTTAATGGCGTGTTTACCAACAGGATATGGTAAAAGGTTGATTTATGTGATGCATTATGTACATGGGAGAGAGAAAATTGTTTCTATAGCTATATATCAAATGCATTGATAACAAACCCAAGCACTGGATAAAATGGAAACAAATGTTTTTCTTTGAAACAAAGTTATGACCAAGCAGAGCCTTCCTCTATCATCCATGGGTTATACTGTATATTGTTACTGTAGTGATCCCACTATTAGGAAAACAACTGTCCACACAAGTGAGCGCCAGTGCCAGGCTCCGCCCATAGCCCCGCCCACAGCTCCGCCCTGATGATGCCGACAGCTCACAGCGTCCCCGCCCCCTTTCTAACCAGCTGTTGGGTTTAAATTTCTCCAGATCTCCATCGCCTGAGCCGGAGGTGTGGCTACGCGAGATCAGTCCACACCTGGTTATGGTAGATGTACAGCAGTCATATGGTCATTTTGCTATGATGGATTCACCAAAAAAACCCCCAAAAAAACAGACTTCTGAAATCATGGAAAAGCGTCCAACATCTTGACAGCTGAATCTAACATGGTAACACTTTATATTAAGTTCTCTACTCCATGTAGTTTTGATTGCCTGTCATTCCACATCTGTGTGAAAGGACCAAATTGGAAGATTTCAAAATATCTGATGAATCGCAATTTCAGCCTATTCTTAAAATCTACATATGACATCCATCAGTGTGTCCATCAGGGAAGCCTAATCTTTGTTACCCATATTGACTTGCTGTAACAAGTGATATATTTAAAAAAATAAACTAACAACTTAATATAAAGTGGCACCGAATATTCTTATTGATTAACAGGGTGGCTCAGATGATCTGATGTATCCTCCAACCCCAATTTCAAAAGATTCTGGACATTGTTTGTCTTGTGATGAACTTCAATAGTTTTTAATTGATTTGCTGTTTATAATTTCCTGGATGGAGAACATAACAGCCCAGTTGCTATCATTAACTGGTGTACTGGGTGATGCTGGGCTCTTCTTAATGTTTCCTGAAGGAGTCAAAATCCTTCAGCTAGCGGTCAACGTTTCCCTTCAGCCGGGTTGAGGAAGGGCTGTGTTGCTAAATTTTGTTGAGATGCCAGTGCTAATACAGAGGCATCTTACAAACTCAAAAAACAAACATTTAGATTGTTGAAACAAATTAAAACATCAGATCAAAGCTTATTTAGAACATGAAGGTCCAGCTAACTGGCTAGCCACGCGACCAGTCTCTATCTACACCTGTTAGCATTACAGCAGGCTATACAGCTAACTCGCTAGCTGGTAACAAGTCTCTCTTTATACGTGTTAGCATTACCGCAGGCTATAGCTAACTGGCTAGCCTTGCTACCAGTCTCTCTAAGCTTGTTTCAGCATTACTAAGTTATTATTTCTTACCATTTTATAAACTGTTTAGAGCAGAAACTGGCAGATATGTAAAAGTCAACATGCTAACATCATGACGGGCTAACAGCAATGCTAACTAGACGTTTAGATGTTGGAGGGAGGGGGGTGGGGTGTGTTTTGCTGTTTAGCCCCGCCTCTCTTGGTAGATCTGCACTGTCTAACTGTAAACTGCATGTACTAATAGCATTTAATAGCACAGTATGAGTGGTGGAGTTACACTGAAGTAGATGTAGACAGCAAAGACCTGTACAGGTAACCAAGGACTGATAGAATGTCCCAATATTTATGAGTAATATAAATGATTTCTGATCATGGTTGATGCATAATTAAATGAATATTATAGTTTTCAGTACTTGCAATACTTCCTGCCCATCTCTACTCATGTAACTGATATTCTGTGTTCCTTGGTGGGTGCAGAGAGAAGGCAGCAGCACAGCCAGGTGCAGACTGGGTTGGTCCGGCTCTGTTCATCTCATTCACACAACACTGTGCTTTAATCCATCGACCCGCAGACGTTTTCAGCCACATGGCCTTCATCAGGGTGGTTCCATGGTGGGTCTGACAGTCAGATCTAATTCACCAGCTAAAGTGGAAAGACCCATCTTTTTTTTTCTGTGTTCTGGGATCGGTTTTTCAAGAAGTAATATTGGCTGTTGTGAACTGTATAGCGATCCTCCATAAAGAGTCAGGACATGCCGGCAGTGAGTGCAGGCTGGCAGCCGGGTGGATCAGATGAAAAATGAAAACCTACTGAAGTAACATATAACGACAGTATATACTGAGCCGGTATGTTTTACACTGATTATTATATAATCTAGTAATAGTAGTACTGGTATAAGGTAGTAGGAATGCAGTAATAGTAGAATTGGTGTAGGGCAATAGAAATCTAGTAATAGTAGTAGTAACGGTATAAGGCAGTAGTAATGTAGAACAAGTAGTAATGGTATTTGGTAGTAGTAATGTAGTACTAGTAGTAATGGTATTAGTAGTAATCTAGTACAAGTAGTAATGGTATTAGTAGTAATCTAGTACAAGTAGTAATGGTATTTGGTAGTAGTAATGCAGTACTACTAGTAATGGTATTAGTAATAATGTAGTAGCCTACTAGTATTAATGGTATAAGGCAGGAGTAATGTAGTACTAGCAGTATTGGTATTTGGTAGTAGTAATGTAGTACTAGTACTAATGGTATTTGGTAGTAATAATGTAGTACTAGTAGTAATGGTATAATCTAGTAAGCAACTGTATATCAGTGATCAGTAGAAGTAATAATCTAGTGATGGTAATGGTATAAAGTAGCAGTAATGTAGTACTAGTAATGGTAAATGGTAGTAGTAATGTAGTACTAGTAATGGTAAATGGTAGTAGTAATGAGGTACTAGTAATGGTATAAGGGAGTAGTAATGTAGTACTAGTAATGGTTTAAGGTAGTAGTAACATAGTACTAGTAATGGTATAAGGGAGTAGTAACGTAGTACTAGTAATGGTAAATGGTAGTAGTAATGTAGTACTAGTAATGGTATAAGGTAGGAGTAATGTAGTACTAGTAATGGTATAAGGGAGTAGTAATGTAGTACTAGTAATGATGAATGGTAGTAGTAATGTAGTACTACTAATGGTATATGGTAGTAGTAATGCAGTAATTGTGTAAAAAACAAAATAAGAAAAAAACGTTCCTGCCGTGAGTTTAGTGGAAAGCAGCAGAAACCTCGTTAAGACGAACCGAGACGACTAACGAGCTTCGGCTGCAGGAAGCAACTCTCCCCCTGATTGGCTGAATTTAACTCGTTAGCGGGTGATGCAGCTGGGAGAACAGAATCACAGCATGTTTGTCTTCATCAGTGAGCATTCCTGCTGTATTTATTGACAGATTTTACAGTTTACAAATTGAACTTCACTCATTAAAACTCCTTCACAATGTTTACATAATTTACATTTTGCAGTTTTACAATATTTTACAATATTTTACAATCATAACGATCATTTTCAGAGGTGATTGGCAGTTTAAATTAGACAGCTGGAGCGTTGGGGTTTCTTACTTTGCAGTGAGTTTCTGCTGAATGTGTTTGTATCTGAGCAGCTCTTGGTCTGAAACCGACGGCTTGAAGCTTTCTAACGCTGCGGAGAAATCCTCAGCGGAGAGCAGGAGAGGAGAATCCTCTGAGTCCAGACCTGAGGGAGCGAGGAGGGAGGGAGCGAGGAGGGAGGGAGGAAGGAAGGAAGGAAGGGAGGAAGGGACAGAGGAAGGAAGAGTGTGAATGGAGAGGCTGAGACAGGAGCCACTGCTGCACTTTATGGCAGTTTTAGTGCTGGGTGATTATTCAATATTATCGTTCATCTTCATCTCATATGGTGATGATCTGGTGATTTTGAGAAATCATGACACACAATCCTGCTGTCTGAACTGATGAGAACAAGCAGATTTTATTTAAAAACTCTGACAAAATGAGGAATGGTGGGAATATTATTTGAAACTTTCAGTTTTGTTTGACATCACAATATTACCATTCAGTTCAATGGGATGAACATATTTTGATTATTTAATGTGACTTTGCCGACGTGAGCCATATTGTGATATATATCTTGATATTGAAAAAAAAATCCTTATGATCATTGTGATACTGATTTCAAGCGTACTGCCCAGCACTAATCAGATTATCATGTCATTTGCTAAACAGAGTGACTGTGCAATATATATGGGCAGAAATATGTGTCACTAGAAACTGAAATTGAATTATTTATATTTGAATTGCTCAACTTGAATAATTGCATTAAAAAACTGAATTTGAATCACATAATTTGAATTTGTATTGTTGCAAGAACTGAATTTGAATTGTGAAAACTGAATACAGTTTCAGAGCAAATTAATTAAATTTCATAATATTACATTCAGTTTTAAGTTTATTGGAATTCAGTTTCAAACTAATAAATTCAATTTCAAATTATGTGATTCAAATTCAGTTTTTTAATGCAATTATTCAAGTTGAGCAATTCAAATATAAATAATTCAGTTTCAGTTTCTAGTGACATATTTCTATACAGTATCACTGCTGTCGGGTGAAAACGTTGGGTGTTTTCAAACTGCCAACTTTTCTCTAACGAGCTCGTTTCTATCTGCTTTCTTCTTTCTTGACCACGATGCTTTAGAGTTTCATCAGACTGAGGCTGGACTGAGTCTTTCAACTGAAGCTAAAACATGAAAATCACCAAAACTGAAGTTAGTTTTCACATGACAGCGGTGATGTTTTTCTAAATAATTTCATTTTCAGTGCTTATCAAAGAACTCTAATGTGTGAACACACAGCGTTTCCTCAGTTTGAATCAGATGAAGCGGTGTGCAGTCCAGGGATTCTCCTGTGGTGAAACACTGCAGCGGTCAATACAGATATTTAAGTTATTATATCGTGATTTTGCCATTTTCTGATTCATGTGTGTTAGAGGACTTGAAGAGTTTTCTGTCTTAGTAAAGCAGCACCTTACATGAAGGGATTTAGATCGTTTCTACATTTCCACTACAAATTTGATAATGCTTTCATTTTTGTGAAATGATGAATTATGAGAGATTTTTTTTGCACTGTAGTAAAGAAAATGCTTTGAAGGTTATTTTGTGAACGAGTTGATGTCCTGTGTGTGTCCTGCTCCTCACATCTGCTCCAATACACACAAACAGAATCAGTAAATCTGTGAAACAACACAAGAAATATGAAAACATGCTGTGACAGAGGCAGAAGTTTTAATATCTGATTTCAGCCTCTTACCAGTCAGTCCTAAACATTCAACAGGACAATAAATACTAATACTTACAGTACTAACAATACTAATACTACTTTACTAATTCTCATTGGTATGAGCTGATGCACGGCGGTCAAACTGGTTTTGGAAATTGGAAACTTGAATACTGTATACACAGTCTGTCCTGGATACTGAAATAGCATCATACATCCATCATACATCCATCATACATCCATCATACATCCATCTACTGGATACTGTCTACAGGCTGAGTGATGTCACAGTCAGTATTAATGAGCTTCATCAGGTTCCCTGGCAGCAGCACTGGGCGTTTTCACACTCAGGCCGATGACTTGAGTGTGAACCTGAGATGTTTCGGTGTTTTTCACCCTCACAGGTTTGTTTTCACACACATGAAAACTCTTCTGAACCACAGTGTGTCTGCAAAATGTATACCGCTCTACTTCACCAACGACACTTTTTGTAAACATGGAAGAAATTAGATTAGGGAACACATTAACTATTAATAAGTTGCTTATTAACATATATATTACTAGTGTTTTGGTTCATTATTAGTCATTACAATCCACTTATTAGCACATTATTCTGCACTTTTGTATTCTACAAGTATACCCTGTAAACTCTGGGTTTTCCCTCCTAATTAGTGCTTATAGCAGTCAGTAAGGAAGTTGGTGCACATGAACTGGGCTTTTAGTCTGCTTTGCTCAGTATGGGCCCTCTGCTGTAACCTAAACTGCTGTGTGAGCAGAGGTGTAAAGTAACTAAGTACATTTACTCGAATACTGTACTTATGTACAATTTTGAGGTACTTGTACTTTACTTGAGTATTACCATTTTATGCTACTTTATACTTCTACTCCACTACATTTCAGAGGGAAATATTGTACTTTTCACTCCGCTACATTTATCTGATAACTTAAGTTACTAGTTACTTTGCAGATTCAGATTATGAATACAATACAATATAATCAACTAATAAATTGTGATGTATTATTATAGATTACTATAAGCTACCCAGCAGTATATAAAGTAGTGGGAATCAGCCCCACCTTTCCCAGCTGCAACATTAAAGTGATGCTTACACATTAATGCATCATTCTGCATAATGAGTACTTTTACTTTTGTTACTTTAAGTACATTTTGATGCTAATACTTTTGTGCTTTTACTTAAGTAACATTTTGAATGCAGGACTTTTACTTGTAACAGAGTATTTTTATACTGTGGTATTTCTACTTTTACTGAAGTAAAAGATCTGAGTACTTCTTCCACCACTGTGTGTGAGTGTAAGTGAAGGCTTTTCTGGACCGCACCCGAGTTTGAAAACAGCTTTCAGTCTTGGGTCTAGAAAAAACCCTTCAAACAAACTCGGTGTGAAAACGGCCTTAACGAATGCGTCATAACAGCTGCTAATCCAACTTGGATTTATGTTAAAAACCAGGTTTTAGGTGTTACTGTCCTCTTACCATCAGCGATGAGTGAGATCTTCCTCTTGATGGCGGTTGTCATGGCGTCAGAACAGAGGGCGTAAAGGTCAGCGCCCGTCATGTGGGCGGGGCAACGCTCCACCACCTCCTCCAGATTCACCCCAGGGTCCAGCTGGAACCTGGACACCGAGGATCAAGTCAAGTCAAACTTCATTTGGAAACCGTTCTTCAGACACAAGGAAACTAAATGAGCTTTATATGAAAACAATAAAAGCAAATTCCATATAAAAGTAGTGCAACCATCAAAATATATATCACAGAGAAAATATACATCCTCACAAAGAAACGTTTTTAGCCTGAGAAGAGGTTAGTGTTGGGTTGAGGAGAAACCATAAAACACTTTGACAGTGTTTAAAAACAGCTATTGGTGATGGACATTCAATTCCTGGCTCCATTTAGTAGTTTTGTATTTTTGTTGTGTTTCTCTTCTTGGTGGATAACCGGCCAATCGTAGACGAGGTGACGTCACGAGTTTGACAATAACACAGCCTTTACTGATGTTGGATGGAATTGAACTGACAGATATAAAGTGTAACAACAAGCATATTCGCCAAACTTTTCAAAGAAAGAATAAAACTGTTCCTAGAGGCAAGTTTTTCTGGAGGTCTCAAATTGAGAACATAAACTGGAGAAGGGCTTGGCTCTTACCTTATAAGTATTGTATTTCAAACAAGGCTAAGGAAGTACATTTCAAAATTTTACATAAGATATACCCTGCTAATTGTCTTATTGCTAAGTTTAGACACTGATATTTCTTGTACCTTCTGCAAACATAATATAGAAACAATTTCTCACCTATTTTTTGATTGTGAAATATCCCGAAAATTTTGGACAGATCTAGAGTCTGACTTTGTTGAAGCTGCTAACTCTGTTACTATGATAATCCAGATGATGGTGCTCTTGAATATCTGATTAATTTCATTAACCTATATGCAAAGTTTTTTATTCACAAACAAAAGTTTTCTAAATCACTACCTAAGATCTCACCCTTTCTCCTAGAACTGAATTCTCTACTTACATCACTCAGTTTATTAAACAACAAAAAAGTAATAAGCTAATGAAACATTATGAAACTTTTTTCCCTGAAACCTCTGACTAAATATGTTTATTTGTGTATATGTGTACTCCTGTTTTTATTTTTATGCATTTGTCTTTTAAAAAAAACAAAACAGTGGAGTTTGATATGAGAAAATGTTTCAGGATGTAAAACCTCAGCGGTAAACGTCAGGTTTTGGTGTCAGTCCCTCAGGATCAAAGAGCGAGGGCTTCTTTCTAGAGCCGCCATTTTGTCACCAAGAGAAGTTCAACAATCATACAGAGAGAGATCCATCAGAGAAGAGGAGAGAGACCAGTTTCTCCACCACAGGAGCAGGAGAGAGACCAGTTTCAGGCGTTCTACTTACTTTCTGAGGATGGCCTTGAGAACCTGCAGCTGAGAGCCTCGGTCCTCCGTTGATACCGACGTAGACCAGCTTATCAAACCTGATGAAGACAGGAGGAGATTTAGACCTTCTGAGGTTTAGACCCAGTCCAACATCTCAGATATCACTGGTCTGATTTTGATGAAACTTGGAGATGATGCATTTTGGCTCTGTGTTCTGACGTAAAAAATTATACCGATTAGCCTGATGGAGGCGCTATAATTAAAGGTCAAAATATAAAACTTTGAAAGGCGATAAGACGATGTATCTTGTTACTAATTATATATACATATCCTTTATTTAACCAGGTAAAAGTCTTAAAATCTCTTTTTCAAGAGTGACCTGGCCAAGAGAGCAGCATAAGAGCAGTTTATCTTTTATTTTCTTAACTACCCATCTTTTATTGGTGTCTTATTCAATTAACTTTTTTTTTTTTTTGGGGGGGGGGTTGATTGGTTGTTTTGGTGTGTGTTAGTCTCTAAATCCATTTCTAACATCCTACGTTTTGTCAATCACTTATAAAGCACTTTGAATTGCATGTGATTTGTTTGAAAGGTGCCATATAAATAAAGTTTGATTGATTGATAAACATTGTTACAACAAATAGACACAAACAATACAAACAGACAAATACAACTGTCACACTGCAAACGAGAGAACACAGTATCCAGTTAATATGCAATACAAGGTCAAGGACAAAAATCCAGTTATGATGCATAAACAGGTCAACATCACATTGACCAAGAGCACTATTTTCTCGATCCTTTAAAATTGACTTAAATTCCCCCACAGTGATCAGCTCTGACAGTTTCAGGTCCTTCTGTACATTATTCCAGGAAGAAGGGGCAGCGTGTTTAAAAGCTTTTTTGCCGAATTCTGTTCTAACTCTGGGGACCAACATTAATTAATTACAACAACTAATTGGCCCAAGGGCTGCCTGCATCATCTGCATATTGTACATGGAAACTGGACAGTGTGTCCAGTGGCCTTGGGCTGCACAATTAATTTGAAAAAATATCTTAATCACAATATTTGTGGCAATTTCCAAATCAGTAGAGGCTGTGAACTGCACATTAACTGGTGGAGGAAATCTTTCTTATTTCAAATATTCTAAAACATTAAGAAATATGGGTAACACTTTACAATAAGGGTACATTAATTAAGGGTTAGTTAATGCTAATTAAGCATTAACTAACCCTTAATTAAAAGTGAACTAATGTGTCTGGTAATCATTTACTAATGGTGTTCATGTGAACTAAGGTATTAATTTATGCATTATTTAATACTCATCTTTATAAACTATTAAATAATGTATAAATTAATACCTTAGTTAACATGAACACCATTAGTAAATTACACATAAGTTAACTGTTAATTAAGGGTTAGTTAATGCTTATTAAGCATTAACTAACCCTTAACTTAGTGACCCTTATTGTAAAGTGTTACCGAAATATGTAGAGAAATGATGTAGAGAAAGTTGTGTCCACATGGGTTGCAATTCATATTACGATCTTAATTAATATGGAATGGTAATATTCAGACAGAAAAACGAATCTAAATCTGTGACCTCTGACCTGCCGGGCCGGAGCAGCGATTGGTCCAGCAGGTCCGGACGGTTTGTCGCTCCGATCACAAAAACCCCGACGGACGAGTGAAGACCGTCGAGCTCGGCCACCAGCTGAGAGACCACCCTGCAACCCAGAGACACCTCACTGAGCCCGAGGGAGACCGGGGCCTCGCAGCAGAACGGACGGACAGGATACAGCAAAGAACAACATGACATATGGAGGTACATGAGGTACGGAGCTACTGGAGGAATTAAAGGTCCGTATCCTCCAGAGTTTTATTTTGTGCCGTTCAAAGCTGTGTGTGTGGTGTCATGAACCAAAACACTCTCAATCCATTTCTCCACGTTCATCTTCCAGCCTCTCTCTGAGCCTTACCAAGAACAGGCCGTTTCTGTCTCCGTGTCTTTCATGTCAGGCAGTTTTAACATCACACATCTCTTCATAGACAGTGGAGTGTTATATATATTTGTATACTTTGATTGTTGCATTTCAACTTATGTTCTCAACACTTTCAAATTGCTGGATGCATTATAGCTTTAAAGCTCCACATGGTGTAAAGCAGGACTCCTCTTCCTCTGTGGTGATAAAGGAGTTGGATGGTCTACCTAAACATGGTGAAAGTATCAAAGCTAAATCCACACAATCCATATTAGTGCAGCGAGCCTCTAAACGAGCCGTTTGGACTTCCGTAACTTTGTGACATCACAAAGGTTCGCTCATTATCATTTTTGTAAGAAATAATAGACTAACAAAGTGTTTTTTCAAAGCGGTTGAGCGGTTGTCGTTGTTTATTAACCGGAGAGTTTTCCCTACCTGTAGCCGCCGGGCCGCGGCGTCTCACGTTTCACTCTGGAAACGGTTAGCCGATCGGAACGGAGGGGTCGTTAATATTAATGAGCCTGTTCTTCTGTTACACCTGTTGAACCTATTTCACCCTGTCAGCAGTTATAACCCATAACTTATAACTTATATCTAACTGTGCAATACCAATTTTTTTGTGCAATAATTCAACTGCAATAATTCAACTGTGCAATACTTATTAATTATTTAATTATTTACACTGGTGTATGTATATATTGGAGTATGATGCATATTGTACAGAATTCTTATTTCTCTTATTTCTATATTATTATTATTATTTTTATTCTCATTGTTATATATTGTAGTATAATGCACATATTTTACATATTTCTTACTTTCGTATTTCTATTTTTCTTATAATTTCTTATAATTTCTCTACGCTTGTATATATTCACTTCTACAATGTGAGCAGCTGCAATGTAACCAATTTCCCCTCGGGGATCAATAAAGTATTTCTGATTCTGATTCTGATTCTGTTAACAGTGAAAAATGGGCAGAGTAGCCTAATTGTTGCACCCGGGCTCCTTGTATCATCAAATACATTCTACATCGTACGGTATATGGCTCGTATATGATGTAGTAGGGTGTATGATATGGTCTGTAAAGGGGAGCGTATCTATGTTCCCAGGGTCCTAAGTTCCCCAGTTCAATATTCTGTAAACACACATTAACCCTCCTATTGTGTTTGGGTCAAACTTGACCCGTTTCAAGTTAAAATATTTCATAAATATTATCCAGGTTTTTTTATTGGAACAAGGCTTCAAAACAGCTATACAAACACAACAAAACCAATGGTTATTATTTTATTTGATTTTGAACCTAACTCTAACCGTAACCCTAGACCTGGGGAACAAAGGAATGACTCCCTGTAAAGCCCTTTGCATGTGATAAAGTGCTGTATAAATAAAGCTGACTTGACTCTCTTATGGCAGTGCCGCCATGCTTGATATTTACGCAGCTTCACACCGTCGAAAACCGCAGAGAAACATCGAGCTGAGAAACCAGACGTCTGAAAACTCTTCCCCACACAGGAGGAAAGGTCCACAGACTGTCAACACTCTTCTCACTCACTTTTCTTACGAGAAGCTCCTGGCAGTAAACGCTTGAACTCAAACTCTGGGTGTGTCACGTCTTTACTAAGAAATACTCGTACAAAACGATTCTAATTCTTTACGGAGGCATATATGTAGAAATTTCACCAGAACCTCTTGTTCAGGAGGCAGAATAAATCTACAAAATAATCCTCGGTGGTGTTTTACTGAGCCGGTTGGCGATGGCCTGGTCAGACCTCTACGTATGTTCCAGGCCATTTCCTGTTTATTATGGGCTGTAATGACTGCAGGTAGGTTTGTTTGTTTGTTTGTTTGTTTGTTTGCTTGTTGGCAGGGAAGGCCTCACCTGTCCATCACCCCGCCGGAGTCTCCACTGCGCCCCCTGCTGGGCGCCAGAGAGTCCAGTTCGTCGAAGAAGACAACGCACGGAGCCGCCGACTTCGCTCTGGAGAACACTGAACACAAGACCACATCAAGACCACATCAAGACCACATCAAGACCACACCAGACCACACCAAGACCACACCAAGACCACACCAAGACCACATCAAGACCACATCAAGACCACACCAAGACCACATCAAGACCACATGAGCCTGTCAGCTGCTTCACACCGCGGGCTGCTGGGGCCTGAAGGGATCTGAAGGGTTTATTGATCCCTCTTAAGGCAATAATACAGTGATTCCCAACTCCAGTGTCTAATACAGACCGATTCAAACCTGAGACACCAGGCAATGCTAGATTAAAAAACAAGAGGTTCCTATTGGCTGTTCTAAAGTCTAGATTATAGATTGGTTCTTGTCCATCAGGCTCCTGGACTTTGGATCGACCTGCCTGAGGAGATCAGGAGGATAAATCTGCAGCATGTTTTAAATCTCTTTTTAAAACTCATTTTATAGACTTACTTTAATGTAATAATTTTTTATTCATTGCTTTTGACCTCCCAGTTATGGTTATGTTTCTGCTTACTTTATATTTCTTATGTTATACATTTCTTTTGCTGTCAATTTGTTTCTGTTTTGTTTTTTATTTTGCTTTGTAAAATGCTTTGTAACTGTGCTTAGAAAAGTGCTATAGAAAGAAAGATTATTATTACTAGTATTATAAGATAACATAAGATAAGATATCACTCTTAACTTACTACTCTTAACACCATCTTTACTGGACAAAGACATAGGCCAAGTTATATAATATAGTATAGTATAGTATAATAGGAAGGTATGCAGAATGGAGAGTATGTGCCATGTTTACATGATAGATAATATGTTTAATGTATAGATGATAGATCATGTGTAATAATGTATGAGTGATACAGACCTTCTCTCACATTCTCCTCACTCTGACCCACGTACATGTTGATGAGCTCTGGACCTTTAACACTGCAGGACAGACACAAACACAACAGATGTCTGAAATTAATAAAAAACTACTCATTTTTCTAAATAGAATGAAGACTTAGACAAAAAAGATCTACTGTATAAGGGAGTGAGCAAGTTTTAAACACACATCTGATTCTATACATGAAAACGTATTGAAAAAAGGAAGGTTGACATTTCCATGAACAATGTATATTACTTAATTTGGCTGGTAAAAATCATTCTTGGCAGGTATATTTTTTTTTAGTTTACCAGACGATGGAAGATGAGCCAAAAACGTAAGTGTGTATCTCTCTCTCTCTCTCACACACACACACACACACACACACACACACACACACACACACACACACACACAGAACACAGTGCATTTCACCTAACTAGGTGAAATGTCCTCTTTCACCTCACATTTTTGGCTCATCTTCCATGGTGGGTGGATGTACCATTTTATTACTAAACTGGTAAATCCCTCAGTATCTGCTCTATGGAGTCGACCCTCCTCCACCAGCTCTCATCCTGGCTCTGTGCTGCCCCCTGCTGGCAGCCACAGACACATTTTTATTAATAAGGCCCATGACTTTTCCTGTTCCATGACTTTTTCATGAATTTTCTGTGACTTTTCCTTTCTACTAACGAAGACAGCTCTCTCCCACCTCACCCTGAGGAGGGAAGGAAGGCCTCTAAATATCCCGGTTAATTGGAGAGGTAAAGAATATGTAATCAGAATGTCATCAGTTATGGTTTTAGGCCTCTGTATCTCTGACCTTCTCCTACAGCCCAGAGAAGACCGGGCTGTATACAAGATGTGGAAAGGTCATCAGACATGACAAAGGAGGTCCTACCAAAGGTGATGGAGGTCCTACCTGAGGAAGGTCATGGAGCACTCAGTAGCCACAGCCTTGGCCAGCAGGGTTTTTCCGGTGCCAGGCGGTCCGTACAACAGGACTCCGGTCCGGTTCAGACCCAGAGACAGGAGCTCCGGACGCTGCAGAGGAAGCTGGACCGTGTCCAGGATCTCCTTCTTCACCTGCTGGAGGCCGCCAACGTCCTGCCAACTCACATTAGGGATCTGCACACACACACACACACACACACACACACACACACAACACACACACACACACACACACACACACACAAAACTTTTTAAAACAAACAGTTTGATCACAAAGAGTTTCACAGAGACCAGACAATTAAAAACAGGAGAAGAAGAAGCAGCATGTTAGTCCTTCACTGATCAGATGCTTTTCAAAACTTGAGCTGCTTATCAAAGCCTGGAAAGACCTGCAGTGAAAGAGAAAACTTCTAGTCCACACACCAACATCTGCCATCTGGTGGACACTTTCTTTGATCCACAACACCTCACACAGGGAATGAAACCCCAAACCCTGTCTGTCTGTTTAGTGCCTTGCTCTAGCCGTCAAACAGGGAACTGAACCCCCGACCTGAGTGTGTTCAGCAGATCAGAGTCTGTTCACCACAGACAGTTCAAATTCATTTATTTGGTGCAGGACTGATGTTTCAACTCAACTTTGTCCACATCACAGTCAAACTATCATTTGACTGTTTTTATTATTTACTTATTATTTACTATTATTTACATTTTTTTATGATTTACCTTTTTATACTTTTCTGTTTTCTTGATTTCTGGTATTTAGACATGGAGTCAATGACTTTTTAGGTTTCTCTATTTGTGATGTGATACAGATTTGGCTTTTTATGATTCCATTATTTTCTTGTTGTCACCTTCTCTATCATTGATTATTCTTTGTGTGACTAGTTACTGATAAAGATTTCATTTGATTATCACTGTAGTGATTGTTTGACATACTGATGATTTTTGACAATTTATTTACTTTTTTAATATCGGGTTAGGATTAGTTAGGTTTTTGACTTTCATTAAAAAATGTTAAATTCCTCAAATTGGCCGTTCTGCCCGGATAATTTTCCCCGTCAGTTCAGGACTGGGTGTGTCACCTTGGGGGCTCCGATGGCCTGGGACTGGGCGTCCTGCAGGGTCTCCAGGGCCGAGCTGAAGTCCTGGTTCAGGATCATCACTCCACTGGAACACAGATCCTCCTCCTGCTGGCCCACACTGCACACAAACCAGGACTCAGTTTGTTTTGTCAGAACAAGGTAAAGAGAGCCTGAGCATGCGCCTGCTGCACTAACAGTTTGGAAGACAAACAAAGTAAAGAGTTAAAGCTGCACTAGGCAAGTTTTTTTTAGATTCTCCCTGTTTTTCCAAATTAAATTCTGCTGTCAGTTTGTTCACTGGTGGGAAATCCTCTCCACACAGGAAGAGACCGATCCAGACTGAAGAGGGAAATGACCCCACCCCACACACACACACACACACACACACACACACACACACACACACAGACACACACCCTGATAAGAAGACATCCCACTACTATAATTGGAGAGCGGTTTGTGTGTTTGTGTGTCCCGAGAGGAGAGGAGGAGAGGAGACAAGGAGAGGAGAGGAGAGGAGGAGAGGAGACAAGGAGAAGAGAGGAGAGGGGAGGAGGAGAGGAGGAGAAGAGGAGAGGAAAGGAGAGGAGAGGAGAGGAGAGGAGAGGAGAGGAGAGGAGAGGAGAGGAGAGGAGGAGAAGAGACAAGGAGAGGAGAGGAAAGGAGAGGAGAGGAGAGGAGAGGAGAGGAGAGGAGAGGAGGAGAGGAGAGGAGAGGAGAGGAGAGGAGAGGAGAGGAGAGGAGAGGAGGAGGTTATAAATTCTAGTTTAGTTTACTGATGTCACTCTACAGGATTTCTGAGTAATCAAGTCCTCAACATTCAAACAGTTGCCTCTCTCTTCAACTCAGGGCCGACAAAGTGCAAAATTAACTAGTGCAGCTTTAAAAAGAGATAATAGAGTTGAAAAGGGTTTTTTTCAAAACACACAATTAGTAAAAACACACAAACATACAACCTCAACTTTGGAATTCAACCATAACAGTCTGTAAAAGTGTCTCATCTGGTCAACCAAAGACTTCAGTTCCCTACTGTCCTTTAAGGACCATGGTCTGGTTTTATGTCTCACCAGGTCTGGACCAGCCTCCTGCAGGCCGCTCTGCCTGCTTCAACCAGGAGGGCACTGAGATCCCCCAACACAAAACCCTGAGGAGGAGGAGGAGGAGGAAGGGGAGGGAGAGGAGGAGGAGAGGGAGGAGAGGGAGGAGGGAGAGGGGGAGGGGGAGGAGGAGGGGGAGGGGGAGGAGGAGGAGGAGGAAGGGGAGGGAGAGGAGGAGGAGAGGGAGGAGAGGGAGGAGGGAGAGGGGGAGGGGGAGGGGGAGGGGGAGGGGGAGAAGGAGAAGGAGAAAGAGAAGGAGGAGGAGGAGGGGGGGGGAAGAGGAGGGGGGGGGGGAGGAGGAGAAGAAGGGAGGAGGAGGGGGAAGGGGAGGAGTAGGAGGAAGATGAGGAAGAAGGGGAGGGGGAGAGGAGGAGGAGCAGGGGGAGGGGGAGGAGGAGGAGGGGGAGGAGGAAGAGGAGGAGGAAGAGGAGGAAGAGGAGGAGAGGGAAAATTTAAATCACAATTGCAATATTCTGTTAAATAATTGCAATTCAGTTCAGTTCAGCTCTACTTTCCATCCACTGAGAACAGCTGTGATATTGAGTCATAATTGACAGCGACATGATGAATTTTTCTGGAATTGTTTTTTTACTGTTTATTTCCTATTAACTGCACAGCCTACTTCAGGGGAACGGGAACAACCGCTTCAGCTTCACAGTACTTAAGAACACTTCAGATGAGACTCGATGAGGCCGTTGCCGTGGTGACGTACCGCGGTGAGCTTGGCGAGCCGGTCCAGGTCCACGTCCCGGCCCAGGCTCAGGTCCCCGCTGAGGCCGAGCAGCACGGCCCGGCGCTGCTCCTCCCCCGGACGCTCCAGCTCCACCTGGTGGACGAACGCCGCCGCCACGCCCGCAGGAAGCTCCCGAGGCCGGAGGACCGTCGCCACCACCGCCACACTGCAGCCAGGGCACAGTGCACACGCTCACTACAGCACACTACAGGACTCACTACAGCACACTACAGGACTCACTTCATCACACTACAGGACTCACTACATCACACTACAGGACTCACTTAATCACACTACAGGACTCACGACATCACACTACAGGACTCACTTCATCACACTACAGGACTCACTACAGCACACTACAGGACTCACTTCATCACACTACAGGACTCACTACATCACACTACAGGACTCACTACAGCACACTACAGGACTCACTTCATCACACTACAGGACTCACTACATCACACTACAGGACTCACTTCATCACACTACAGGACTCACTACATCACACTACAGGACTCACTACAGCACACTACAGGACTCACTTCATCACACTACAGGACTCACTACATCACACTACAGGACTCACTACATCACACTACAGGACTCACTACATCACACTACAGCACACTACAGGACTCACTACAGCACACTACAGGACTCACTACAGCACACTACAGGACTCACTACATCACACTACAGGACTCACTACAGCACACTACAGGACTCACTACAGCACACTGAAGGACTCACTTCATCACACTACAGGACTCACTACATCACACTACAGGACTCACTTCATCACACTACAGGACTCACTACATCACACTACAGGACTCACTACATCACACTGAAGGACTCACTTAATCACACTACAGGACTCACTACAGCACACTACAGGACTCACTACATCACACTACAGGACTCACTACAGCACACTACAGGACTCACTACATCACACTACAGGACTCACTACATCACACTACAGGACTCACTACATCACACTACAGGACTCACTATATCACTACAGGACTCACTACATCACACTGAAGGACTCACTACAGCACACTACAGGACTCACTACAGCACACTGAAGGACTCACTTCATCACACTACAGGACTCACTTAATCACACTACAGGACTCACTACAGCACACTACAGGACTCACTACATCACACTACAGGACTCACTTAATCACACTACAGGACTCACGACATCACACTACAGGACTCACTTCATCACACTACAGGACTCACTACAGCACACTACAGGACTCACTTCATCACACTACAGGACTCACTACATCACACTACAGGACTCACTACATCACACTACAGGACTCACTACATCACACTACAGCACACTACAGGACTCACTACAGCACACTACAGGACTCACTACAGCACACTGAAGGACTCACTTCATCACACTACAGGACTCACTACATCACACTGAAGGACTCACTACAGCACACTACAGGACTCACTACATCACACTACAGGACTCACTACATCACACTACAGGACTCACTACATCACACTACAGGACTCACTTCATCACACTACAGGACTCACGACATCACACTACAGGACTCACTACAGCACACTACAGGACTCACTACAGCACACTACAGGACTCACTACAGCTGCTCTTTCACTAGTTAACACTCCTTCAACCAACGACTCAGTCAAATGAGCTTCTGATTGCTATGAAATGTTTTATACACAAACAAAAACATTTAACAACATTACCAGAGCTTGATGTTTTTCTGATAGATTTGAGGAATACAACCCTGTTTAAAAGCCTACAATGAAATATTCATTGAGAAGAAATAATTGTATTTTTTCTTTTTTCTATATATTATTTATATTCCTTATTGTGTGAATTTTTAGGTACGACTTACTGTAGAACCTTTTTCACTTTTCCTCAAACAAACAAACAAAAAAACAACGCAACAATAAACAGTGTTACCCATGACCGATGCAGTCATGAGTAACATGGG
>NW_027281908.1:0-42786 GCF_046629955.1 Centroberyx affinis | reverse complement strand
CATACCACTTGAACCAGGTTGGCAGTTTGGTTGGAGAGGCTACCTAGTAAACAAAAAGTTCCCTGTGTAAACCTTACTACCAGCAGTGTAGCTCTGTACTGCCAAAGCACCTAACTCCAATATTAATGTGCACAAACCTGTTGACAAAGCACCCAACCTCCATATTTATGTTTCAAAATATGTATAAAGAAATGATGCATCTTCTCTCATTCATTCCTAAAACACAGCCTAAAGCCGGTTTCCGTCGTTACTTCTGTGGTGTTGCTGCCATTCTACTGTGGCCTGTTTCTGCCATATTGGTGGCATTTTGGGTATGTGAGTCCCAGGAGTGTGTAGTCAGCTCTGCCAATCAGAAGTAATACATTAACACAAGAGTCAGGCCTGGCTCAACTGGCTTGGTCCAAGATGGTGGGAGGGAGCCAAAAACAGTGAAGTTTGGTCTACTGCCTGATTTTGAAACATTAGATTATTTAACTGAATCAGTGAAACGTTAAACCCCAAGCAGTATCAAATTTATATATCATGTTTAAAAATGCAGGAACTGGCCCCAACCTGTCCCACCGGTACTGAAGATAAGAAAACAAAAGGTAAATACCTCACACAGTCACAGCTATGCCTACTGTGTCTATCGAGGCAACAACATTTAAATGATTACCCCCGGGTATTGCCAACTCGTACAACATAGACAGAAGCTTCGCAGAATCTAATAACACTTTACTGACCACTGGCCCAATGGGGATTCCAGTTCAAACCAGATCTGAACATAAAAACGAACAGGAAGGATGTTTCATTTTCCCCAGAGGGCTCCCTCTCTCTCTCTCATTCCCTACTGTTATCTCTATCTCTCTCCACATTGGCTGCTTTCATCCCACTCCGGAGAGCCGGAGAGATACACAACATGCAGAGGGAGAAACACACACAGATACAGAAGTTAAAACACACACACAGACAAAAGGAGGGGGCACATACAAAGGAGAAATGCACTCTCACTCACACACGCACGCACACACACACAACGCACACACACACACACACACACACACACACATATATACAGACACAGTGGGCCCTATTTCAGGATGCTGTCAGCAGGGGGACAGAGGCTAGAGGAAACACAGGATGAATTCTCCTCTGCCTCATTCCATCACACTGCCATGACACCCCTATTTACCTCCCCATCTATCTCCACCCCGACTGTCTACCACCTTGTCGTGTGTGTGTATATGTGTGAATGTGTCTGTGCCTGTCAGTGTATGTGTGTGTGCGCGCGTGTGTATATCTGTATATGCGTGAGCTTGAGTGTATCAGCACATTCACAGTGATACACTGTGATGTGGTGGGCATTGGATATAGCACTGTACTGTAGTATTGTTAGAGCATGCTGTGCAGCCCATCAGCGTTTGACAGAATCCTGCGTTTTGTTTACATGGTTGAAACACTGGCAGTCACTCCCATAGGAGCGACTCTGGAAGTTTCTTCATTAAAGTTTACAGTGGAGCGGGCCCCTAGGTTTCCCAAGCAATCTCTCCGACTGATTCCCCCTTAACTCGGTTTCAGTTTTTCTTGTCATCTTTTCAGGCTTGCAAGGAATCCTCTCTCGCTGCCCTCATCCGATGGCTTTTCTTCACACCCCCATATGTCCTCCTGCGAATATGAGAGAACCACTTTCATTTGGGGGAACGAAAGTCTTCTATCCAATTCGCCAACCTCATTTGGCTCCGAGAGAAACGGTCCCTCTCTTTTTGTCTCTGGCACATGTGCACACGCACACACATACACACATACAAAAAAATGGTCCTTTCCCCGCTGTCTCTCTACCCCCCCGGTCATGCATTTTCACTCCATATTACATTTTTTTGTTTGTTCTCTCTGGCCTTCTGTGATCCATGACTGCAAAAAAGGAAGAGAGAACACAGTGAGAGCAAATAAATAGATATTAGCAGTACAGACATTCCCTATTGAGCTGTCCAGTGGGTTTATCCCTCACTAAAACACTGGCTGTGATTCTCAAGGAAAACACAAATATGCCTTTTTCACTCGTTCTGCATCCCAGTAGACAAACATGTTCACAGTGTAACTGTAAATCTTGTGCTTGTTACTGGGGCAATCACACTCCGAGGGCCACAGTGTGAACAGCATTCACTTACTAGGGACACTGTACAATTACTGCTTTACAGTTGAATAGTATCAGTGATCTTGACATTGAAAATATATTTGTAATGCTGTCACGAACAACATATTGACCTCATCGTTATCCAACCATTATTATACCCACAGAGTCCTTTAGCTGAACAAGGAGTCCACAGTTGGAGCACATACAGTAGTCATATAGTCCAACACAGTAAGATAAGAGATCCTCTCAAATCCTCACACAGATAAGATTCCATTTCAAGTGTATATGACCAACATACACAACATCAGCAAGCTGTTAGCACATCAGCTGTCATTCATTCATTCATGCATTCATTCATTCCCTGGACAAGTCCAGTCGCAGGGCTCAGCTGGGTGAAAAATATACATAGTTTTACACGTATTGATAAAAAGATTTTTTCTACCAGTTGGCATCGTGAAATATTTTCCAAAAATATGCAGGGCAAGCATGTTTAAAAAGAAGTCAGTTTAGAGATTACTGATTTCCACATTAAATATTCATTACCGTGTGGACATTCAAATATCTCAAAGAGATATGTATTTTCTGCAAAATAAATTTGAATTTTGAAAATCACTTATTTTTGGCTGTAGTGTGGTTGAAACTCTTGCTAGGTTTGCAGGAGTCAATTTGATTAAATTCAGTGCACAAACTCAGTTCACACTATTCACACTATGTTCAGATATATCATGACAGTTTAAAACAAGGCAAGGAGACTAACAGATTGTTTATGAGACAATGCATATACATGCACATCCATGCGCGGGTTGTGTGTGCTTGGATATTCACACATACTGCTGGATGCTACTGAATGCTACGGACTGGCAGTGACCACTGGCAAAAAATAATACCTTACCTTTCCCCATCTCTCTGTTTGTCAGTAGTTGACGGCTGCATTTTGTTCTTGTGTGTGTGTGTGTGTATGTGTGTGTGTGTGTGTGTGTGTGTGTGGCTGACTGTCTGCTGATGGGCTAACACCTTTTTTCCAGACAGCCTATCCTCCTGTATCGTCTCGCCAGAGCATTGGAGTACTCCTCAGCATGGCAAACACTGCACACCTAGACACAGACGCAGGCACACAGACACATTCACATGCACACTCATACTCACAGTTCTTATTAAATAGATAGCTTTGTCTTATGTTGACCTGAAGCAGAGGCTTAGGATTCCCAACTTAGTAAAACACTCCCTCAGGCTAAACCCAGGCAAGGTCAACAGATAGTTCCATAGTACTTAACAAAACAAACAGAGCATCAAAGTAAGACAAAATGGCATACTCCAGAATTACAAAATAACTTGCTGCCCTGTACAACCGCAACAGCAGTCCCAGATGCTGAGAAAGACCCAAATGGGGCCCATGCATAATGGTTAATGGTGGTTAGTTATTTTCAGAAGCAATAATTAGCGTCCATAATGTCAAGATTTCTCCATGCCTCTGCAAATAGCATTTAGGCATGACAATTGTTAAGTGCTGTAAACCAGTTTGAAGAGCTTATTAGTTATACAACTTGAACATAGCTATTTCCTAGGATATACCGTATATGTACCCAATGTTGAGTGACAAAGCAATGAGAGTAAAAGGAACAGGCTCCCACACATGTGGAGCATGTAAGGGAATTATGTACAAATGGGAGAAGTGCAAGTGGAATTTTAGAAAGAAAGAGACAAGAGCGGGCACTGTCAGAGAGGTACTCATTTGTCTGAAAAGAGATATCAAGGTTGGATTCATGAAAACCCATGTTGAGAGACAAGACAGTCTTCCGAACAGCCATCAAAACATAACACATCGATCAATATCAAGGTCAAAGAAGACTTGTACTGTTACCAGCACAGAGATCCCACATCATCATCTATCTTTTCCCTTCACCTCTATTCCCCCATTTTTCTCTCTTTTCTCTTTTCCTGTCAGGTCAGAATATATCCAATATTTAACTCGCACTCTCTCTTTCTCTGAGTGTGCGTGCGCATACGGCACATGCATACGTGCATGATTGCATGTCTGTGTGTGTATGTGTGTGCGTATGAGAACGAGGATGTGAGGATAATTTAATTATGGTCCAGATAGAGCGGGTTACTGAGGTTAATATCCTACATGCACTCTGCTCCTCTCCGGACACAGTAATTGCTTTAAGCACATTAGGAACTTTATTGACTGCGATGGCCTTTTAAGACATTACATTTCTGCTGCTTAGTGTCAGACAGGAGTCAGCCAGTTCTCCTTACTGTCTCTGTCTCCCTCTATCTCTGTCTTTCTTTCTTTATAACCCCCCCACCACCACCACCACCACCCTCCCCACCCCTCTGCTTGCCCTGTCATTCTTTCTTCTCTCTGTGTCTCTCCTTGCCTGTATCTGCTTAATTGAATGCTCTGTAAATATGATGAGATTTGTACAGCGCCTCATCCGCAGAGGCCGCTTGATGAGGTTTGATTGGCAGGTGATTAACTCCTCTTAACCCACAGAATCATTCGTCCTCGGTGGAACAGCTGCGCTAATGACATCATAAAAAGCTTCTTGATGTGTCAAATTCTGGAGCGGAACTCTGGAGAGAGCTTCCAACAACTCCCTCGAAAAAAAAAGTGCAGCCCCCTCACTTCTCCTTCTCTCGGCTCAGATCAATCCTCTCAACACCCCCTCTGTAAGATCTCTCCATCTCCACTCAACTAGACCACTTAATGAGGATGGAGGTGAATGGAAGGAGTTATTAAAAAGTCCTCACCTTCCTCCTGGGACCGCTAAAGAGGAATTATATGCAACTAAGTGCACTTACAGTCCCAGTTAGAGTTATTTCACATTTCTGTTGCCATAAATCCACACGACTGTAGTCAGGATGTGAGGGGAAAATTATTTCTGGCCCAGAAAGAATGTGGTGCTCCTTTCTTTTTATAATAGATCTGTGGGAGGATTTTCATCTGGGGTTTCAGGTGAGCAAAAAATGAAAATCACAGATGGGAGGGAAGGAGTAGGGGAGATGGAGAGAGAAAGAGAGAGAGAGGGAGAGAGGGAGAGTGATGGGGAGGAAAAGAAAAGAGAGGGAATGATGTCGCAGCTGACAGGGAGGGGAGCCAAGCAATAAGTACAGCAGATATAGCCAATGCGCAGAGATAAATGATGTAATATCTGCATGGATCAATGTCTGTACTGTCCCTCTAAAAGGGGCTCTCTCCATAAATCACAACACCCCCCCCCCCCCCCACACACACACACACACACATATACATATACATACACACACCAGAACACACACACACTCAACCACTATCTCAATTAGTATGAATTAAGATGTATGGCTGTAGAGCCTCAGTGTCTTGAGACCACTATGTAAATGTCTTCTTCCAGCTGTCCAGCCCCATCACTATGCAGATGGCAAGAGGACACGAGGAGGAAACCCATTTGTTAAGATAGCACTATCCAGCTAATGAGAAATCAAGTGGCTTGACTTCTCACATGGATCCCATCATGTCCACTCATATTATTAAACCAAGATGTCATGGGATGCATTTAGTGTGACTAATAGTCCGACCGCTTCCTCTTTCAATATCTTTGCTAACAGTCCCACCATGTGGTAGATTAACTCATTACAAGTGATACTTGAAAGAGATCTACAGTATACCTATATCCACACTCCACACACACTCACACTGTAGGAGTAACCTACACTATAGAGTGACTACACTACCAGTCAAAAGTTTGGACACACCACATTTTTCTTTGTTTTTACTACTTTCCACTTTTTACAATAATAGCAAAGACATCAACACTATGAAATAATACAAATGGAATTATACAGTGAGCAAAAAAGTGTTAAACAAATCAAAACTATCTTATTTTAGATTCTTTAAAGCGCCTTGAAGGAGAGGCTTTCGAATGAAATTTATACATAGGCATCAACTTCACTATTTATATTTGTCTTTATATTTCAAGCATTTAAGCATAAGCCTTTAAATCAAAATGGCTTTAAGATAATGAAAAACATAGTAAATCCAATCAGATGTGTCCAAACATTTGACTGGTAGTGTGTATATATAACCTTTATCCTGCAAAAGTTGGATAAATTCACATTCACACCTGGGACCTGCATTTTGTGGGTGTAAAACGAGGCTAACAAAACAATTGAAGGCTGCATACAAACTATTACCTTATGTGATTTTGAAAATGTCAACACTGGCTTATACAAAAAGTGGAGGGACATTTTGAAAGCAGATACTTCAGTTCAAAAACTCAAAAACAGCAGTCATTTGACAGTTTTTGGCCTTCTCAGCAGTGTAATTACTCAGCAGTGTTGAGTAATTACACTACTTTTGGCAGTAACTAGTCATGTAACTAATTACTTTTTCAAATTAATAACGCAATTACAATTACTGAAATTTAAATGGGCTCGTTACTCGTTACTGGATTATCCGGTTTATGATCATCTGACTTTACGGTGGTGCAAGTGAATCAAAAGACTACCAACCTCCCTGGCGACTTTATTTCTCAAAAGCGACTAGCGACAAATCTGGAGAGTTTTTCTGACCATGGGAAGCAATGTTAATGTATTGAATCCCAAAGCATTTGGAAATAAATTGGTATGGCTGATGCCGGTTTTCTCTACTTGTTTGTCTAATCCAGAGAGGTCTGATGATCACAGCGCTTCCCACAGCAGGGACTGTAGGATAGGGTCCACTTGTAATTGTTACCGGCGTACGCCGAAACTGCCCTGGGTGGGCGGAGTCAGCACTTATATCAAAACGGGCTACTCCGGGGCGTGCATAACAAGTGCAGCATTATATATTGATATGCAAATTATCGTATGACATCATCTGGCGACTTCTAGCGACTTTCTGAGCAGCCAATAGTTACTTTCCTTGGAAAAGAGTTGGCAACACTGCTACCTGTCCGGTAACTTAGCCCACACAGTGTACTAATGCTTGATTTGAAGGCCTGTTGAGGCTACAATAAATACTTCTATCAAAACATCTATTGTGTTTTATTGTTCCACTACTTACTTTTCATCATAGTGATAATGGGTACAATGATAGATAAAATCTAACAGTTGACTTGTCCCACACTGTGCCACAGCAACACTAAATTAATATAGCTATGTGTAATAAGAGAATTGAAGCAGACATTTAAAAGTAACACAAAAGTTACTTTCCCTAGTAACTAATTACTTGTATTATGCAGTAATTGGTAAAGTAATTCAATTACTTTTTGAGAGAAGTAACTTGTAACTAACAAATTACTAATTTTCAGTAACTTGCCCAACACTGCTTCTCAGTGACTTGCTCAAGGGCCACATATATGCAGCATGTATGCACTCAGTGGCCTGTCTGTTTGCCGTTGTCTTCAGTGCTACATTGTCATGGCACAGTGCAGCATCATGACAGTGCATTGTGAGGAAAGCCACTGTCCCGGCTACAGTTGCTAAGAGCAGCATTCTCCCTGGCTACCAAGCTACAGAATACAGGAATCTCAGTCCCATATATGGGCATGTGTCTCACAGAGATGATGTCATCACACCAAGGACTGAAGGGGCTCCCCTTTCATTTGTAGGAATGTAAAGAGAAGAAGTGGGTGTGTGCTTGTCTGAGCCACAAAGATAGAGAGAGACAGGCAGGGTGGGTTGTAGTGAGGTGAAGGATTAGAAAGAGACAAAGACTTGAGAAAGAGAGGTGTTACGTAAAGCGTCACTACACCCAGATTAGTAGTTAAGAGCTGAAGGGGAAGTTTGCAGAATTGCCTTAAAGTTGAAGTTAGAATGAGAGGGCATTAGAAGGAACGACCAAAATAAAAGCATTGGCAGCTGTTTCAGAGCTTCAGCGTTAGACAGCACTAAAGGAGAGAGAGAGGGAGAGAGAGAGGGAGAGAGAGTGGAGAGAGAGAGGAGAGAGAGAGAGAGAGAGGGGCAGAAACAAACAAGCAGAGGTGAGGCTTCCTTCGTCTAGTGGTACGCTTGTTACTGATCTTATAGAAGGCTTCCTGTGTCAGCACCATGGGAAAGTCAGGTAAGTGGAAACTGCACTCCCAGGATTGTAACTTTGATTGTATCAGTTTGGCCTGAGTTAGAACTTTGCCCTCAGAAACAGTGTGTGTGTGTGTGTGTGTGTGTGTGTGTGTGTGTGTGTGCGTGTGTGCGTGCAGGTTGTGAACTTGGCTGTCTTTGAAAATTGGAACGGGAGGGAGGACATACAAAATTGTAAATCTAATTTCCTTTCTTCTATTACTTTAATAGTGCTTCCAGTGAGTTCTCAAAATTGCTTTTACTGATTCTTAGTTAGGTTTCATTTAGCAGTAGGCTGAGTGCATGCAGGCTGCTACACAGCAGTGGTATTTGTGTTTGTGTGTGACTATTTGAATCAGCCTATTGTGTGAGTGCTGCGCAGAGTGTGGGACTTATGAAAAGGCCAGTGAGTGATAGGCACCAGGCAGGAGAGAGCGGATGATGGGGATGACGTTTTCTACTCCGCATCCATCATCCGTCACCCAGCTGGCACTCACTGTCTGAGGCCAGGCAGACTGTAGGAGCAGGCTTGTATTTTGCAACTAGAACAATCAGGTATGAATCTTCAGGTTGCATCATCACATCATCAAATTCTGTCTCTGTCTGACTCCCTCTCTCTCTCTCTCTCTCTCTCTCTCTCTCTCTCTCTCTATCTCTCTGTCTCTCTCTCTCAGCCTCAAAGCAGTTTGCTGAAGAGGTGCTGCAGAGCCATAATGAGTACAGGAAGAAGCACCAGGCGCCTCCTCTGAAGCTGAGCAGCAAGCTGAGCAGAGACGCTGCCCGGTGGGTTAACGCACGCAGATCAAATTAGCAGCCTAATTAGCAAGCAGTACGCATAACAGTCATTGTCGAATTGCTCAGGATAAAAGTGACAGTTTCAAGCCTAACCTGTCAAATTGAATAACTGCAAAACATAATATAATATCAAGGGTGGTGAGTTTGTTTTCAATGTGATTATAGGTTATGTTGACAATTGGTTGCCACTAATTGCCAATATATTCAATTTTATTTAAATGAATTTTATGAACTGATAAATTGGTTTTCTCACCACATTTCCACCACATTTTTCATGCTATTCATTATTACCATGAACTCACAGAAGTTATTGCACATCATTTATTCTCCTGGCTGAATCCAAAGTTGTTCAGTGCTGTCAGGAAGGATAGCTACTGCCTTGCGTATTGGAGCTTCAATCCATCTCCATGAGCAGCACTCTACACAGCAGCCTGTGACGGGGGGTTGTGAGCAAGCATTGCTTCATTTTAAGGGCTCACAAGCCAAAAAGGGTGAGAACCTCTGGGTTAGAGGACACCATGGTTGAAGAATCAATTGAAAGCCACCATTAAAAGTAAAGTGGTCCATATAACTTGCATTAATATTTCAGGATTGTTCAAACAGTTTGTCTTGGGGGTGGAGCAACAGCACAGCAGCAGTGCAGCAAGCATGTAGAAAGCCTACATCTGAGATGTTGCGTTGTAAAATCTTGAGCTCTCACAGAAGCAGTCTCTCCAGTGCAGTCCCATCCACAACTTTCTGTTTCTCTCTCTCTAGCTATGCTGAAAGTCTGGCCAGCACGCGGATCCTGAAGCACAGTGTGGAGTCCAGTAGAGGGAGCTGTGGAGAGAACCTGGCATGGGCCTCCTATGACCAACCGGGTACACACACACACATAGACATACAATATATACAGTATATTCTATCAAATAAAACCCATGTAAACCTGTGTAAAGCTCTCTCTCTCTTACATATGGAGGGAACAGTGCTTTGATTCTCTTAAACTGGGCTATTGCCATGGTGACATCACATGTGCTGATTGGCCATTATGGAATTCTAGTGACTCAGATATTTTCCAGCCATACACACACACACACACACACACACACACACACACACACTGAGTTTGACTATGGTCCTCCTGACAGATAATCTTGATAACATATAGATATATATATCTGATGGGACGTGTCCCTCCAAAGCTAGTTTAGTCTACAGAGCTTAAAGTCAATGCTCATGCAGACTGTCCAGCCCAGTAAGTGAACAGCTGGGATCACTTTCCCCCACTCTGTCCTCAGTGTGAGAGCTCACAGACAGTGACTCACTGCAGAAATATGTCGCCGCAAGATGGTGCGATTCATTAAAAACTCTCCTATAGACATAGTGTAGCATTGGGTCACACAGAGTGCAACGTTGTAGTCTTGAAAGTAAAATGTGCACTAAAGGGGTTTGTTGCATTTCGGGTGCAGTTTGCTCGAGCTCCAAAATGCACTCCATGGTATTGCTAGCATTCTGATTAATATGTGCTACATATGACTTGTGTGCAGGAAAGGATGTGGCAGACCGCTGGTACGATGAAGTGAAACAGTACAACTTCAACCGCCCAGGATTCTCCTCTGGCACTGGTGAGATATTGGAAACAGCTTACAACCCTTTGCTCTCGCTCTCTCTCTCTCACACACACACACACACACACAAGGTACATCCTGCTTCCTTGCGTACTTGAGTGGCCATTCTCTTTTTACACATTGTAACAACACATTATATCAAACACTCCTCCCCTCTCATCTCTTCTTACCTCTTCTTGTCATGTCTCATCTTGTCTCTTTTCTCTCTATTTACCTCTCTACATATTTCTGTCAATTTCTCTTTCCCCTCTGTCAGCTCCCTCTGTCTCAGTGTCACGTTCACCCAGGCGTGGGGCCAGGATAGTTCAGTGATGTCACATCTCAGTCAGTGCGTGTGTGACTGTGTGAGTCAGTGATCAGCCATGGGGAAACTGAGGGAAAGTCACAGTCCTCTGTATCACTGCGAATGCCACGTGTCAGATCCAGTCTGCTCTGATTCCTCCAGGTGTTTTCCCATTGCATCTGCGCTGAGTGTGACCAGAGCCTGTTGAGCTTAATCACACGTGAACCAGATCACTCTTAGCAACTCGTCCGGCTGATTCACACTGACTCATATAATGTTGCCGGGTAGAGGGGAAAAAGGAATAAGTGTACAGTGAGAAAAGGGAAGTTTGAAACCGAGTGAGGTCAAAGAGAGGAATTAAGATTCCTACGTCTGTAAATATTTAGAGGAACTGAGTTCTGTGGGTGGACTCACAGATTCAACCTAACAGTCTCTCTCTCTCTCTCTCTCTCTCTCTCTCTCTCTCTCTCTCTCTCTCTCTCTCTCTCTCTCTCTCACACACACACTCACTCCATCCTCCCCTGCCTTATCTGCTTGCCTCTACCTCCAATATATTTGTCTATATTATCTCTCTTTTCACTCACCATCTAGGCCATTTCACAGCCATGGTGTGGAAGAGCACTAACAAGTTGGGTGTCGGTAAGGCCGTTGCATCAGACGGTTCTTCCTTTGTGGTGGCCAGGTATTTCCCAGCTGGGAACATCACCAACCAGGGACACTTTGAGAACAACGTCCTCCCAGCTAAAAGCACTGCATCCGCCTCCTAAAGATGTCGAGACCCCCACAAGACTTGAGTCAAGCCCAAAGACATTTATTCCATTTTCCAAAAGACTCTGAAGTTATCTGCCTGCACTACTAGAGATAATACTCAGGAGAGCACCACTTCCTATGGATTTGAAAGAGGAATTGCACTTTGGCTTGATATCCCATGTTTATGATTTGAAAGGGACCTGTGAATGATATTGAATGAAAGAAGCACTACTGTTTGACACTGCTAACAAAGCCAATCCTACATGGGATTGTATAAGTCTTGATTTTGATGGTTATTTACCTTGTGACACTGATCTATACATTTCATGAATGCTAATACATTTTTCACACACTGAAATACTTCATCGTCTTGCATCTGTATTTGTGTAGGAATGGGAACTAATTCAGTGGATGTGGCAGGTAATATACATTTATGTGTGGAATCATTGCTTGTAAATCCAATGATTCAGCATGCTAGGTATGTGTTCTTATTGCCATCACTCTTCAAAGCAGAACCCCTTTTTACTGCATTTCCAGGTGTGTGTTTTGTATTCTAACCAGTTTTGTACAATAAAGGTGATTGTTTGTCACAAATGCATTTGGTATCCATCCATGGATGCTAGTGCCATCATTATCATGTGAAATCATCAAAGAGTGAAAAACAAAAGAAAATAAGAGTTTCATTCCACAATGACACCTCCACTCTAAGGCAAAATGTTTGCTGGCAACAAAGTGAAACTCACCATGAAATATGGCCTTATTAGCTACCTAAAGTAATAACATTTTAGATGATGTAAGCAGTTGTATTGTAAAGTATGGAGAAATGAGCATCACAGTATTTTTTTCCAAAAAGGCAATTAGAGGTCCGCATAATTGTGGGACTCGCTTAGATCTTGGGGGTCCCAAAACAGATTTTGGCACCGCAAGGTTTTTCTTTAACAGCTGCAGATAGCGTCTGCAAGAATAATGAAAGCAATTAAATGTAATTTTAATATTACAGTGCAGTCTGGGTGCATTGTTTCTAAAAAGCCCTGACTAGCATATCAGGACATCATTCTTGCTCTGCCTAATAACATCCGATCCCTGGCTGGCCTGCTGTGCATGAACAGGATGTCATAGCATCACACGAATCACACATTAACGTAATGGCATCGACATAACTTACAGAATGGTCTTAATGAAGAATTATCTCTTGCCTGTTTCTTGTAAAATAATCTTTCAGTAACCTTTTTGTGACTTTCATGTCCCTTCTTACAGGGCTCTGTCTGGATATGCTGCAATGTATTTCTCATGTCAAATTATACCTGATGACTGTCTGTATTCATGCAATTGTATAGATTTCCTATGGCCTCAGCTGTCTTGGTGATGGACTGATTGTTTGCCACTACCTTCTATAAATAGGTCATGGTATAGTGAGTCTTTGTATGGTGCTGAAGCTGTTCTGATGATCGAAACGTTCACCTTTTGTTTGTTCACTGCACTTTTAATTAATAACAACGCGACTGTTCAGTCAGTGCAACATTTTCCAATGAATCCCCATTTTAAACTGTTTTCACATTTGCAATTGATTCTGAGATTGGGGTTAGGAAAATGTTTCATATCAGCCTCCTGAAGTTGCAGAATATTGGGGCGAGTCAGCTAACTTAATGTGCTGTTAAAATAATCAATATCAAATCTTCTGTGATTTTTAGGGTGCAGTTCATGAGCAGTCACAGCCCACTCTGACATGTTCTAACAGACTTTATTTAGCAGGTACTGGGGATGCAACATAGCAGCGATACAGAAGAGTCAGTGACGTTTAGGCTTGAGAGGCTGGGGGAGTCAGGATTCAAATTCTCACCGTTCACATGGTCAGCTCCTGCGAGAAAGAGGGAGAGAAAGAGATGGAAGAGAAAGGAAGAAAAAACAAGATGAAGTAAGAAGAGTGAAAAATGTAGTTGAAAATAAAATGTTAAAGAAAAGTAAATATATTAAACTAAAAATGATTACTGTGGCTTCACCTTCATAAAACAAAGAATATGTTCTAGTGTCTTCCCTGCCATCGAATGAACAGCATGAGCCACTCTGCCTAGCGGAGCTGTCACACTAGCTAAAGGATTGTATTTCTTTGGGATACTCTTGATGCCTGAAGGAGAGGTTCTCTTCCCTCTGCAGGGAGATCAGAGCTACAGAGCAGCACCCCTGGGGGCTGGTAGTGATCCAGTGTCTTTCTCAAGGACACTTCGGGGTAGATGTGTGCTGTCAGGGGGGCTTGATCCAATTCAAGGACAGTCTCCCTACTAACACCCTGCTACAACTGGTTTTAATGTCCCACGGTCTAAAACCTGCTTCAGAATGCTTTACGCCCCATCAAGAAAACAAATCTGAGGAAATACCATTCCTTAAAATCATCTGCGTCACCATAACGGTCAGCTCAGTGTGAGTTGTCGCTGCCACCTAGTGGACATGACACTGTATTGATGACCTACACAGGTTGCTCAGTAACTGGGGAGAAATTCTACTTGTCATTTGTCCTTTCTCGGTGCCCTCCCCTGCTCTTTCTCCTCTCACCCTCCCTCCCCTTACTGGCAATGACTCATTATTTTGTTCGCCATCTCCCCCCTCCTCCCTCCCCCCTTCCCCTCTCTCCTCACCATGATAGCATTCACAATGTCATTCTTGTTGTGTTTCAGTGCGCGGACGGCCTTGGCTCGTGACACATTGGCCTGAGCCATCACCAGCTCAATGTCCCTCTGCTCAAGACCTCCCTCATCCACCTGATAAACAGAGAGAGAGAGAGAGAGAGAGAGACAGAGAGAGAGACAGAGACAGAGACAAAGACAGAGAAAGAGAAAGAGATTTGAAGGATCAAGTAGAGAGTAGGGAGAATAATACTTAACCTTGAGAACGTAATACCAGTCACATTAGTGAAATAGGTGTTCAGCTTCAGACACATTAGTGGGTACCTCTTCCTCCTCCTCTTCGCTCTCCTCCTTGATGGTGAGGCTGGGTGGGACAGGGGGGGCCAAGGGGGAAGAGGCCACAGGCACCTTGAACTTCTCTGCCGCTGCCTTGTGAACTTGCTGTGACAGGTCCTCAATCTGAAGGAGGAGAGGAGAGGAGAGGAGAGGAGAGGAGAGGAGAGGAGGGAAGGGAGCAAGAGAGGAGAGGAGAGGAGAGGAGAGGAGAGGAGAGGAGAGGAGAGCAAAATTGAAGAATTTAGCTCATCTTCACAAAAGCACAAAGAAGAAAGAAAGAAAGAATCAAGAAAGCTGACCTTGGCCTCTCCAAACACAATGTAAATGTCTGATGCAGGGCTCTTGAATACGTCTGGTCTGCTGATGACAAACAGAATGCTCTTGGACTTCCTGATGGTGATCCTGGTCACACCATGGACCGGTTTCAGACCCAGCTTAGACATGGCCTACATACACATACAGCAAGAGAGAGAGACAGAGAGACAGAGAGACAGAGAGAGAGAAACAATGATGCTCCATAAACTTAACAGATAACACTCATATCCTCACTGGAAAGATTATTTTTGTAATCCAATTCAGTGTATTATCTTGGTTCACTTTATTTCTCAGTTTTTTATACAGCCAGTAGTCTGACCTTGCGGGCCTTCTTCTCACTGCGGCTCTGTTTGGGTCTGTTCATCCCTTCATCTGTAGGGGAGATGGACTGAAAGAAAGACCAAACATTAGTTATTTCAGTTAAAATAATGAGCCATGACATTTTCATATAAATATGTCCATTTTGCAAATCTCTGTTGCTGATTGATAGTCATTCAACCTATACTCAGTTCATGTAAGATTTTGTTATTTTAAACAACCATTGTCAGGTAGGTTTTGCATGGGACAAGTCCTCCAGTACACACAGAGTGATGCATTTTATGTTTCTGGCAGCAGCAACAGTGGTTTATTTGGAATACATAGAAGAGGAATTCGGTAGTTAGCATGACCAGCGATAGCCACTATGGCTGAACAAAGAAAAGACTGGTACCGACAGAAAGTCAAAACTTCACATTATGCCACTGGACAACAGAGCATGAATTGACTCACCTGGGGCTCTGAGGGTCTCAGTGGCACCACCCCTGGCTCCTCCAGCTCAGGCACTGACCCTTCACTCTCTGACTCATTACAGGAGCCCACTATGGAACCTACACACACACATGCAACACACATACGTGCAAGTACATCATATCCTTATTACCATAGTAACAAATCGCCATGGTAGAAGGAAGGAGGGCATTAGTGAGTCTACCTCGTTAGCACTATGCTGATGAGAGTGCTCATTATGAAATCCAACAGCTTATCTAATCAACACCAGGGAATTTAATTAGCTTTTGGAACATAAATTAAATTTTGTCTCCATGCTATATATTTTTTTACATCATCTGCAGTCTGTCAGGTACAACCATATAGAGAACTCTGAGCACTATTCATCCATAATTCAAGCAGTGAATTGAAAGTGTATTCTGCAGAGCATTTATGTCCCTTATGATGTCTTTCATCAGAACAGCACAACCACTTTCAGTTATTCCCTGCTGTATCATCAATTCATATTCAAATTCTTACATGTAATGAAGGTTACACAAAGCAATAACAGCTCACCGTGACTGTACTATTGCAGCAACAAAGGGGGAGATATGGGAAGAGAGGAGTGTGGTGTGTGTGAGAGAGAGACAGAAAGAAAACTAGGACACTCTTCTGTCGCATAGGAGGTCAGACTTAAAGAACAACTCACAATTGTTTTTGAAGGATAGGTCGATCTCTTCTGAAATCTTGTGGCTGTGGCTGATTGGACAGCCTAGCTGTCTGTCTGTTAGTGGGTGGGCGGAGAAAGGCTGTATTTCCCTTTGATTGGATGGGCCAGACTCTTTATGCATGGATCCATTTCTGTTCCCTGCAACTCCTCTGGGCTGGGCTCTGTGACCACGTCGAGGCAGACCATCATCATCCTCACTGTCTGTCTCCTCCTCAGCAAGGCTGGAACCTTATAGAGCACACATTCATCGGTCACATTTTTATAAGGAAGCTCAAATGTAATTATGGGATGCTCATATTTGAAAAAGGTATTAGACATTCTGCCTCTTGTTTTGGACCAGCAAAAAATATCTTTCACCTCCTTTTTCATAGCAATCCCACAGTGCAAAGCAGCCTTTCACTTTTACCAGGTCAGGACAGTGAGGAAGAGGATAAGAAAATCCTCAGTGTGCATTGCACTGTGGGATGGGCTGGGAGGACCAACTGATGTCAGTTCAGCAGGCCAATATTTCTATACTCACCTCTGCACCTGTCTGGTGTGCTCCTTGTGCGACCTGGCTTGGCTTGTTTGTGAGGCTGGATGTCGAGATTAGGCTGTGAATGGGACTGAGAATGGGGAAGGGACGTAGAATCTGGAACAGGCACTGCATTTGGAGTGCCAGACCCAAGAAGAGATTCCTGGGTAGGCTGGGACAGGCTAGGCAGGGCTGTAGGGGAGGATGGGACAGAAGAGACACTTCTGGCAGATGTAGTTGGTTTAGGAAGGGCAACAGTGGCCTCTTGGAGGTTGCTGTTTAGAAGAAATTGGGAAACAGGGAGTGGCTGGGTGGTAGGGGAAGTAGAGCGGAGGGTGGAGCTGGTGTGGCATATGGGCAGTGGAGGCTGTGGCTGGGCTGGGGGGAGGAGAGGCTGGGACTCCTGAACAGGGGTGGGAAGATCATCTTCTGGTTCAGTGGAGGCACAAAGGAGAGGGGAGGAGGAAGAAAGAGGAGATGTTGAGGCGGAGAGAGGAGTCAGAGGGCATAATATGGCATCCTGGTTAGGTGAGCTGTGGCCACTCCTAATGTTGTTGTCATTAATGTCCTTAGTGCTTCCTATCTGACTGGCAGGTAATGGCCTGTTATCAAGCACTTCCTGCTTCTGTGATACTTCCTGGTTCATTGCTGCAACAACATTGAGGTTGTCTGGGGTATGGATGGGGGAGTTGCAATTTCCACGGCTAGGAATGTGGACATCAGGACTGGGACTGTTACTCCCTCTCTGTGAATCAGATTCAGCTTCGCCTCTCCCAGATGTCCTCTGTTGTGCGTCCGAAGACACAGCTTTGTTGTTTGGCTTTCGGCCCCTCTTAATTTTAGAAGTGTCTGTGGCCCCTGTTGAGCATCCATCTGCCGTGGTATTTACTGAAACAGAAGGTTTCTTTGGATCATCAGCAGATTCAGGGCCAGTGTCGACATGTCTGCCTGTCTGGGCTGCCCCGTGTTTGTTCTGCTTCCCTCTCCTCCCTTTCTTAGCAGCAAGAGGTTTATCTGTGCAAAGTTCCCCTTCAGGGGTGTGACGCTGAGACTGCTCTTGGTCTTTCGGTGTAGGAGAACTTTTCCTTTCCTTTCCCTTCTCCTTCTCTTTCTCCTCATCTCTCTCTTTCTCTTTCTCTTTCTCTTTCTCTTTCTCTTTCTCTTTCTCTTTCTCTTTCTCTTTCTCTTTCTCTTTCTCTTTTTCTTCTCCATGTCTTTCCCCTGAGTTACAAACACCACTCTGCTGTCCTTTAAAGGCATCTTTAGTCTTTGGTTGGTCAACATGTCTGTCAGTCACAGGACTGACATCACTTTCTCTTTGGCCTTCAGTCTGTGGCTCCACCTTCTCTGGTTTCAACTGAGAAACACTATTTTCCACCTTGTCTTTACAAACTGCTGGAGGAGTTTCTTGACAAACTCTACTTGGTTTGGATTCATTGGATCTACATTTAGGAATGAAAGAACCAAAGGATCCTCCTAGCAGAGAAAATGCTATATTATTCTCTGGAGGGACTGACTTTGGACTATTATGGTGTCTTGAGTTGGCTTTGTCTGGTGAACTGGGAAGATGGTCTGCTACGGCTGTGTCCACCTGAGTTTCAACTAACGGCACTAAGATGCTACAGGGACTTTCCTTTGAGGGTGGTGTCTGTGTTGTTTCTGGTTGGTTTATAGAGCTGTCAGTTGGTTTTTGCTGCCTATCAGAGACTGTGTCAGAAGCCTGAGGTGGCATCTCATGAAGTGGAATGTTAGAGATGGACTCTCTCACACTGACACTCACACTTTGGGGTCTCACCTCCTCTGACAGAGCATTCAGACTTCCACACACTGTCACTGCCAGTGAGTTGAAGCCAGAGTAATTGTTATTGTTAGAGTTCTTCCATGTGTCCTGTTCTTGTGTGTCTGTGTTATCTCCATCATCGTCTGGATTTAGATTACTGACATCATCCTCTGGGAATCTGGAGCTTCCATCCTCTCCTCCTCCTGCTTCTGAGATCTCCTCAATGGACCTCCAGTGCGACAAGTTTGACTCAGGAACTCCCTCTCCTGCCAACTCCACATCTGCCATCCTCTCCCTCTTCCCGCACAGACTGTTGTTATCTTCTTCATCCAGAACAGAACCAAGAACATCATCATCATTTTCGTTTACTTCACCGCTGATGTTGGGAGCCACAGCAGTCTGTGTGCTCTGGCCCTCCATGTCACACATCAGCAGGCTCTCTGCCTCTAATTCATACTTCTTCCCCAGAGACAGGGAGAAAGACTCCCCTGCTCCCCAGGCACCGAGCCCAGCTCCTGGTCCTAACCTTAAACCTAACCCCAGCCCCATTCTATCAGCGCCCCATGCCCCGGCTCCAGGACCCGTCATCCTGCTTGTGTCTGTCTCTGAGTTTTCCCTCTTGGGTGAGATGGCCAGGGGGGAGTGTGGGGATCCGAGAGCCCCCGGCCCCCCTTCCTCCGCACTCAGGGTGTTTTCTCTCAGGTTGTCCTGGGCAGAGTCACAGGGGCAGTGTTCAGGGGTCAGGGCCAGGTTGTCAGCGAGGTCCGAGACGACCTCTGGGGAGGCAGAAACAGGGATGTTACTGGGGTTGGGGCTAGGGTCTTTGGGGTAGGAGAGAAGGAGAACACCTTTATTCAAGTCATTGGTGGCAGTGGTCAACCCCATATTAAGAGAAGGGGCAGTACCCTCAATGCTTGTACACTCCACACTCACACACTCAGCTGAGGCATTCCCATTCTTCTGGTCAAGCTCCATTTCAGACTCCTTGTGGATGGTGGACCTAGTCCTGGCTTCTGCCCCTCCAAGCACATCAGATTTTTGGGAGTCAGGTTTGGATAATACAAGTCTGCCTGCCCCTGAAGCCCTGTAGCTCCCTGACTGAGAATGACGAGGTTTGATGAGCAATTTGAATGAGTCTCTTTCTGGTTCCTCTGTGGGCTCCTCCCCTGGAAACTCATTGCTCTGCTTGTCCTTTTCTACCTCTATATCTTTCTCCTGGGTGTTCTCCTCTACCTCGGAGACTGTCATTTCTGGCCTGATTTCTGTTGTCAGAACTGAAGTATTAAGGTCTGTTGTCTCCTCTGTGACAGTGGCAGTGGTAGAGGCAGAGGGAGGGGTGGTGTGGTACACAGTAGCAGGGCCAGGTGGAGCAGTATAAATGACAGCAGGAGTGGTAGGAGGGTTGGCAGCAGGGGTGAAATCAGGGTTGCCTTTAGGCTGGTTAGGTGGGTCTGAAGACCCAGAGGAGATCTCCATCTCACTCTCACTCCCACTCAGGCTGTTGGAGGACTCTGGTTGGGCAGCAATGGCTTCAGAAGGACAGGGTGGTTCTGGGTGATCCACTGGTTCATCAGTGCTCAGTTCTCTCTGTAAAGGCTCTGTTTGACCTATTCCACTGGTAGACTGCGGTTCAGGTTGTGATTGGAGGTCAGTAGGATCTAGAGCATCCAGAGGCTTGGGTTCTAGTGATTGTGCATGCCTCTCAGTGCTGTACAGGTGTTCATCTTCCTCCCCATTATAGGAGGCAGAATCTAATGAGTCGTCTGTATCGTCTTGGAAACAGAAGGATTCGTCCAACCCCTCGTTGATTGATGTCTCTGAAAGTGAATGAAGGAAAGAGGCGGAAGTGTCATCCTCAGTAGGATTCTCCACTGCTTTACCATCACACTCCTCGTCATCCTCTTCCTCTTCTTCCTCTTGTTCCTCCTCTACCACTTTCACCTCAACCTTACCCTCCTCACCTGCCTCTTCATCCTCCTCCTCCTCCTCCTCCTCATCATCATCATCATCCTCTTCATCATCGTCATCATCGTCTTCGACATCTGCCTCCTCCTCTCCAGCTGCATAAGCGTCAACATCCTTCCCTTCATTCCTGTCGTTCACTTCTCCTACATCATTCTCTTCCTCTGTAGGAAAGAGGGTGATCTCCATGGAATCGGCCTGGAAGATGAGGCTGGTGTGGAGGGGGAAGGAGATGAGAGAGGCAGGGATCATCCTCTCTTCCTCTGGCCCATCATCAGTGTAGGCCCCTGGGAAGAGCATGAAGGAACCAGGGCCAATCCCATCAAAGCCTCCAGGAGGGAATGCATCCATGGGGAGGACAGGAGAGTCAGGGCTGAGGCTAGCTGAGGCCAGGGTGAGGTTGTCTGTGTCAGGGGTCAAGGCAGTGGAGGCCAGACCTGGGTGGTCGTCCATCTGTGCATAATGTTCCTCTGATACACAGGCCTCCAACTGCAGTTTCAGGCCTGTCTGCATGGGGCTAGAGTACTCTGCTCTCCCCACGCCAGCCTCCTCCGATGGGCAGAGTGAGCCCTCAGACTCCCCTCCATCCTCCTGGGAGTCACTGCTCCGGCCGCTGCTGCTCCTCAGAGGGGAGGTGTCTTCAGTAACCCAGCAAGGACGACAACTATCTCTGGAAATCTTGATCTCTTCCCCTTTCAGAGCCTCCTCCTCCTCCAGGATCACTGTCTCTGTTACACCTATCCGTGAACTCATACCAAAACCCTCAGGACGGTACAGGCAGAAGCCTCCTCCCCTCTCCTCCTCCCGCTCTGCTCCTCCCCGCCCCCTTTCCTCCCCGACTTCATCTCCAATCTCTGACAAGGAGCTCACAAAGCATGCAGGTGCCTCCTGTGCTTCCTCTGTGAGGAGCGGGTTGGGAGAAGTGGAAGGGGAGGTGGAAGAGGTGTAAGAGGAGGTCCAGCTGCCTCCCTCTGCTGTGACATAAGAGCCAGAAGGAGAGGTGAGAGGGGAGCACAGGTCCTCGCTGTCTGAGGGAGAGCCAGGGGAGAGTGGGCAGGCAGGAGAGCCAGGGTACGAACGATGTTTAAGGTGAGAGGTGCGGGCAGCCATCTTTATAGGGGTGGAGGGGGCGGTGTAGTACAGGTCAGGGTCCAGGGATGAGGGCACGCCCACTCGTAGTGGGTCAACGGCATACGTTGGTTCAGAGAAGGACAAAGCAACTGGATAGGCCAGCTCAGAGAAAGACAGGGAAGGCACTTCATCTTGAGAGAGGGGTTGACCCTCTCCCTGGTTGTCTGTCAAATTGTCACCCGCTGTGATTGGCTCTGGGGAGGGAGAGGAGGCGGGGATTAGAGGGGTGAGAAAAGGGGAAGGGAGAGTTGTTGGGGGCTGTACAGGGTCTCTCTCCTGATCCTGCTGTCTCTGTGGGCTCTGGGCTTGGCTTCCCTCCTTACTAGTGTCCAGTTGGGTCTCTGTTGCCTGAGCCTGGGGATCTGAAGAGCCTGGGATGGCAGGTAGGGGGATAGCCTGGCCACTCGGCTCGCTGTGGATTTTCCCTTTCTGGGTCTCTATTGTCTTGAGTAGGGCTTCCTGACCCATCACCACCCTTGTCTCCATGGTCTCTGGCTCCTTATAGTCACTCTCCACCTCAGAGCCAGTCAGGACCTGGGAATAAGATATTATACATACATATTAATGTTCAGATCAAAATACCAGTAAAAAATAGCATTTCTGTTAACTAGCAGCTGTTAAATTACCAACACACACACACACACTCACACACACCTTAATTCTTTCCATCTTTACAGGGACATGGCGACCACAAGGTCCATGACCTCCTAACTTTCCAGAGAGTCTGGATGTGTTGCTGTGGCGATGGTCAGAGCCTTCAGGTTGGGGTCGTGGAGTAACAGAGGAGCTGGGTGTAGCACGAACTAGTCGTGGTCCAAATGGAGAGGTGCATGCTGGGAGCAGCTTCTGAGGAGTGCTAGGAGAAGGGCTGGAACCACTATCACTAGGGGTGGAGCCACTGTCACTAGGAGTGGAGTCAGTAGAGGGGTGTCTGGTCATGTCTGAAAAACAGAACAAGCAAAATGATATGAAGGAGAAGTACTGCATCAACAACTTTAATAGAGTTAAGAAAAAACCCTGCTCAATAATCTAATTCATTTGGGTAGTTTTCCTGGTTTCATGGTAAAATGTCCTTAGTGAAACAATGTAGAGAGGAATCAACAGGGAAGTGAGATCAGTCCAGCAGTCTGAATTAACTCGGTATCATGATAATAAACACGAAGAGGAAGGCTACACCCGCTTTAGTGTTCCATAACAGTCTTTTCATCCTTTCCTTTCAGCTTGATTCTTCCTCTCCCACACACTAACTCTAACTGGAGGTCTGCAGAAAAATGTCACCCAAATGCCAGTCAGTCAGTAGATCAAACAAATACCTCTCAGCTCTGTACGCTACTCTGACACACTGCAAGTGGCTTTAGAGAGCAACAAAAATCAACAACGCTGACGGTCAATGGCCAAAACATAAACTATTAAAAAGCAGTTTTGGATGAAAAGTGTGCTGGCTGAATTTGCTCACAGAATCCAAGCCTTAACTGTTTCCTAGCTGGGGAGTTCTTCTGCAACATCCCACAATAAGGCTGGACTCAAGACATGGAGGTGGAAAACAACTCCTATCTACAAAAGCTCTCCATACGCCATATACTGTATTTCTCCTCCCTCCCTCCCTCTCTTTCTCTTTCTCTCTCTATCACACACACACACACACACACTCACACACACATTTACACAATTAGCCAGAGGCAGAAAGGAGCCGTTATCAAATTACTGTTTTCTCTGTCCTCTCATCCTCTTGGACCATGCTATCATCTCCATAACTGTCATCAGGAATGGGGGAATCGCTGAGAGGAAATGACAGGGTAAATGGAAGAAATGGGGACAGGGGGTGAATAGAAGGAGTCTGAGGGAGAAGAGCAAGGGAGAGAGCAAAGAAGAGAGAGAATGACAGAGAGGGTGAAAGGCTATATTCTTCTTCATTTGTTTCAGTTCTGCTGCCATTTTGAATGATTTGGTTATGCTGTAGCTATTGATTAACGCAACACAAAACTATATATTCACTGAAAAAACCCTGAAGGATGTGATATGTAAGCCTCTTTCTCTCTCACACACAGAGAGGGAACAGAACCTTCATTTGCCCATTTAACTGGGCCATTGCCACGGTGACCTCAATCCACGTGCTGATTGGCCATTATAACACACTAGTGGCTCAGCTCGGTACCAGCCACACACACACACACACACACACTTGCTCTGCCAGGAACCCAGATATCACTTAGCCTACTAATGGACTCTCTGTTCCGTAGCCCCTCCCCTCTCTCACTCCTTCACTGTTTTTCTCTGAACCACTTCCTCTCCATCCTCTCCCCCATCCCTTTCTATGTACAAATATATATATATACCTGCTCCGCCCTGTTTTTACTTTTACTTGTGACTCTTTACTTTCTCGTCTAAATCCTTCTCTCGCCTCCACATTCTCTTTTCTCTCCATATCTCTCCTTCCCTTCTCCTCCCTCTGCTGCTCTGCCCTGCCTGTGGTGGAGATGCAAGCATCAGCACTAAGCAGCACTGGCTCGATCACTGCCCCAATAACAAGCTGTAGGTGTGTGTGTGTGTGTGTGTGTGTGTGTGTGTGTGTGTGTGTGTGTGTGTGTGTGTGTGTGTGCCTGTGTGTGTGTGCGTGTGTGCTGAGTCATGCCTCAGAGACCTGCCACTGTGCAGGGAGACATACACTTAAGCATACGTACAAACAAACACTTGAACACACTTGTTTAGCATTGAGATGTACAGGTGTGTATGGGTAGGAAGGGTAGAGGGAACGATCATGTCTCCCTGTAGTTTCAATGGCCAACAAACATCCAACAGCTCATCTTGAAGTAAATTATACGTATCTGACGGTAAGGAAAGATTATGCAAAACAACATATAGTATAGTAACAATATCCAAAATACTGTATATATACAGTGAACACATTAGGGAATATCTTCCTCCCTTGAGTGTTAGAGATTGTATTACAGTAGATGATATTATTTCTGAGCTGCTATTGCACCATTTTGAGCACAAAAGCCAAACAGTAATGTTAGAGCTACAGCTTTGCTAGGCTGCTAGAATGATACAGTGATGTATATCATCCCTACTAGCATGACTCTGTTTCAGTCTGTTTCGTAACACCTGCAGACTTAATGCTGCAGAAAGTCTGTGAGGCTCTGCCTCTCCTCTTCTCTCTGGCCCAGACTGGCAGTCTCCTCTGGGGGAAGGCAGTGAAACCGAGCACCTGGCTTGTCGTACGAGGAGCAGGCCGCAGCAAGCGGAGCAGACTGGAGCTGCGTCACAGAGGCTGCAGCGCTGGCTTGTCAGCCCCATGGGGAGCCTCTATTTCAGCCTCTACTGCTCAGGGAGAACCATGGAGAGACAACCCGACAGTCTTATATTCTTTTCCTCATCTCTCTCCATCTCACCCCCCCCTCTCGCCCTCTAACAACTCCTTATCCTTTATATCAAATGATACGCCAGAATCCAGATTGTGTAACCAGAATGTCAGACAATTCGCTCTCTCCCTTCCTCTTCCAAGATTCAGGCCAAGAAAAGCTTAAAATAATATCAAATCTAAGTACAGATCAGGACAATGATGACGTTATACTAGGAAAATAGCCAAAACAGCAAGTGAAAGTAGTGCCAGCAGGGTGGAGACAGACTGTCTACTCCAAATAGCCATCAAGGTTACCCATCGTTACTGTCAAATGTTTACAACAGTATACATATGAAACCTATGTTGTGTGCAATAACTGACAGAGACACAGTAGTCACAGAATCTTATCTTGTACCACCTTGCACATCCTTTATAGTGATGCAGTGCTTGAAATAGAAAGACTACTATCTTACAACATTACAAAATTGCATTATTCCTCCAAACATAAAATAGCATCATCACCCGTTGTAGACTGACTGTAAACTTGGACAGAAAAACAACATGCCCCCCCCCCCCATCTATCTCTTCTGCACTGGCCCAACCTTATCTAACCTCATCCCTCTCTCCCTCTCATCTTTTTTACCATCTACTTCTTTCTTGATTTCACTGCTTCAGATATTCAGCAGCCACATATGCAATAACCAACAAAGTCTTAACATTCGACAGTTGACGGCAGTGACGATAGCTGTGTTTGTGTGTGTTCCTGCAGTGTGCTGCCATGCTGCTGTGTCATGTTCCTGCTTAGGCTGGGGGAAGGGAGGCGCCGCTCTACGCTGCCCTGCTCTCAATACTGCTGGGGAGATAGACGGGGTATGGATGTCGCAGGAGGGGGGCTGAAGATGGGGAGGGGGGTGAGGGGGGTCAGGGTGGGGGGTGAAACAGGGCTGGGGTTACGTCTGAGGATGGGGGGCTGGGAACTGGAGGCAGGCAGTTGCATAGGCGAGAGACGTTTGTAGGGTTAATTGGGATTTAGTGCTGAGGGGGTGGAGGTGGGTTGGGAGTTAACAGCTCCGGGGTGGAGGCTAAGGAAAGGCTGCTAATAGCTGGGAGCTGGAGGGGGAGACAACATGGGGTTTAGTGAGGAGGCTAACATACAGCTGAATCACAGCTTACTCAGACTGCACGTCAACAGACACACAGACAGACAGAAAGGACCCAGCTCTACCTGTCTAATCTGTTTGCCAGCTCTCCACATGGCAGTTTCAAGCAGCTACCTAGCCAACTCAACAACAATCCTCTCCCACTCCCTTTGCTTCTATATCTCTGCCATGCTTTCTATCCTCCTACCTCTCTCCCCTCGCACTGTACTCTTAATCATCTGTGTAAGCACTGTCCTCCTCCACGTATCCTCTACACTATTCTCATCCTTCCCTCTCCATTATGCCCTGTTCCCTGTCCTCGGTCATATCTATCCTCTTCTATCACTTCGTTCTCCCCTCTTCCTTCCCATCCCCAGAGGTCCTACCTGGTCCAGGGAGCTCTGTCTCCTCTGCTCCCCGCTCTGGATGCCTCGCTGTGGGGACAGATCTGTGAGTGCTCTCCCCCGGCATGCTTCTCTCTGGCTCTGACGCAACAATAAACCACACAGCCGGAACAGCCAAGGTGAACAAGGAGAGGGAGCTAGAGAGAAAGAGGGAGGGAGAGAGAGAGAAAAAGAGAGAGAGAGAGAGAGGGAGGGAGGGGGGACCTGAATGCTCAGCGACCCAACAGTCAGATCCTTCCCTGCAGCACGTGTCAGTCTGTATGTGTGTTTGTGTATGAGACAGACACGGAGAGAGAGAGAGAGAGAGAGAGAGAGAGTGGGGAGAAGAGAGTGTGCATTGGTCTCTCTATCTGTGGTGCAGAACAGTGGTGATGCTGCTGTTGTGGGGGGGTGTTTTAAAGTCCCATGATTCAGTTCATCTGTGCTTGTGTCTGTGTGTGTGTGTGTGTAGAATCTGAGAGAGAGCTGCGGTATTCTCTCTCACTCTTGATTCCCTCCTCCCCTCCTTCCCCCGTATCTCTCTCTCTCTCTCTCTCTCTCTCTCTCTCTCTCTCTCTCTCTCTCTCTCTCTCTCTCCCTCCTCTGTTCCCCCTCCTTCTCTTCCAGCCAGGCTATGACTGGATCCTGAGAGATGATGTCAGCAGATTTCTCCTGCTGTCTCAGTGCTGCCCTCAACCTTGAAGGAGAGGACCAGTACTGCAGAGACCGAGGAAGATGGAGAAATCAAGGAAAGCAAAGGAAACGAAACAAAGGGGAGGCTGAGAAACAGAAACAAAAGGGAAACTGGGAAACAGAAACAAACAGAGAATAACAAAGGGCAGAGAGGGAGAGTGCAATTAAAAAGGACAAGGCTAATGATACCCTCTGCCTCCTGCTCTGATTGCATCCCCGAGGAATCGAGAGAGAGACATTTCCCCTGAGGACAGCTAGAGCATCTGTCTCTGCTCTCCATCTTAGCCATCTCTCAAGCACTCTTGCTTGCTCTCCTTGTTTTTTTTTTCTCTAGTTTTATAGATAGCTAGTGATGAGAATAGATGGAAATAGCAGGAGGAGAGAGAGGGGGTGGCAGCGCTGAGCCAAATGATCAGCAATGGTAGTTTCCATGGCAACTCAAAACTTCCCATGAGTGCCAGCTCAGCAGAAATCTTTGCTGTCTTACTGGTTTAATTTCAAATGGCTTCGCTGCAACCCAGATGACCTCAAACAAATTTAGCTGCCTGTAAGCTCACAGCTTCGTGAAACGGTGTTCAGAATCTCAACTGACATTATCCTCTCGGTTCGGCATCCTCTCAGCACTTCTCAGGTGTCAGTCTGAGCAGCAACAATAGTCCACATACAGATGGATATATATTTCACCACACACTGAAAGGCCTCACATCTGTTTCATGTTAGAATATATTTAAAGTATCTGTACAGTGGCATAAGGGCACAATGGAGCCTCATTGTGTTCTTAATATTAAAACAATTATGAAACTTTTCAGTGTGCGGTACAATATTTTCACACTATCTCCTCTTCTTGCTTGAACACATTGGCTGCCCCCTCACCATCCCAATGTCCACTAGAGACAGTCCTATCCCATGAGACAATAAGTACTGACTCACAGGTCAATACTGGAACTGCTAGCTGGGCTGGATGGAAGACAACAAGTCATCAGCCAATCAATCGATCAACCAGTCAGTGATTATCAGGAACAGTGAGGTAGGCACCATGCCTCTGAGCCAGTTAGTCAGACATGACAGCCAGCACACCAAATTCTGTTTCATCACTGTTCTCATTTATCCACATTTTATTTCGTCTGCACATAGCGGTTTGATCAAAATGACATTTTCGTTTCACTTTCTGTCATCGACCTTGTACTTTCATTTTGCTCCCTCTCAACTGAGCTTCTCCTTCTTTCTCCTCTGCACTGTCTCGCTTTTTTTTCCTGTGTCTTCTTCAGCAGCAGCTTCTGCCTCTTATCAGCCTGTTGTGTTGGAGCGATGCTGCTGCCCCCGGTGCCCCCTTGTGTAAGCAGTTTCAGTTCAGCAAAGTGTTTATCTGAGAATCTTACCCTGGCCGTCTGCCTGTACACCTGCTTTTGGATTTGAACACACACCACACAAACACACATAGAAATAATCTGATTAACATATACAGTAAAATATTAAAAATCTATGCACTTGTAGAAATGAAGCATACAAAGCTGCATTCTTTTTTTTTTTTTCATGCCAGTGAAGTAGTATTGTTATCCAGAGCTGAGCTGACAATAATGAATGAGTAACATCAGCATTGGAGAGGGACAGAATATGAAACCAGTTGTCATTTTATTAGCAAAGCCATGAGAAGGCTAACACACACACACACACACACACACACACACACACGTCAGAGTAATAGAATACTGTGCCATTAGCTGACGGATGTGAAATGAAGCATCTTCAGACTGAATACCACACCATAAAGAAGAACCTAATGCAACAGGCCCATAACTGTACACACCCTAAATAGTCTCACACATAATAATACATTTTATTTTGCTCATACAGTATCAACAAAACCAGTCCAAAGATTTGCACATATACACAGCCCCCCCATCCTGAATCCTATCTCTACATACGGAGTAAAATCCGAGAATGAAAAAACATTCCATAGACCAATGTGGCAATGAAACAATTTATTCCATCACAAGATGACTCCACACCCTTTCTGGTGATAATAAAGTTACTCCAATCTATTCACATAAAGCACAACATTCATTAATTATACAGAAATTCCCCCAGCTCTTCTCTCGTCACCCGGGGACATGCTGCCTTAGTCTCTGATCATATATTTTCTACTGAAGGACTCACTGTTGGTTTATTTCTGTATTTCTGTTTCACTCTCTCTCTGGCTCCAGAACTCTCGATCGTCATCTCCATGGCAACAGGGAAAGCCCCACGCGTTGTCAAGGGAGCCAGAGTGAAGATGTGAGTTTTTTCTGACAAAGTCAAAGAGCGCTTTACCGCAACACTGCTCATTTTTGAGTGTGTTCATGGGTGTATGTGTGTGTCCCCCGTGGTCCCATTGGGTTGGGACAGTTCCAATTCAGCTGAGCCTGCAATTCTTCACTGTGTGCTCAGCTCACTTGGCCATGTCCTCAGCCACAGCCTTCCCCATTTTATCCTTCAGGTATGCCAGTTTCTGCCAGTATGACTGCAGCGCCAGCCACTCATAATATGGCACCTGGGAGGGGACAAAAGGGATGGATTTAGAGACATTACTTAGTGAGTAAAAAGCTTCTTATTACCAAGGATTAGCGAGTGCCTATGAATGAGAACATAAGAGTAGACACTGTCATGATGTTGTCATATAGTTAGGCTGATTATAAAAAGGAAATGATGCTGCTTTTCAGTTTCGGGTAGACTTAGTGGCCCAGTTTACATGCAAACCGGAGAGACCAGGGATGTTGCCATTGGCTAAGGAGATTGTCCTAGATGAGAGGGAGAGCTTGGATTGGCCTAGATGAGACAGAGCTGCTGCTGGTGGCCAACAGCTATGACTATTTATACCAGAGACTGCAGGGGGACCCACCTGGCCCTGAGCTCTACTCCAGTATTAGGTCCCTCAGTTTGCAAGGCCTTAGCCTGCATGATACAGCAGCAGCGCTGCTTGTTTGCCTTCATTCACTCAAGTATCAGTCACTTTCCCCTTTGCCTGATATTGCATCATTGCTAGTCTAGTGTAGTGTTTCAACTAGTTCTTGTGTGTCTCTGTGATAAAAAAATGATCTGAAGAATAAAAAAACATGACTTCAAGATCTATCATTCACTTTATGTCTGTTCATCTGCATTTCCTTCTTCCTCCTTTTCTCCCATGTCACCCACATCTCCAGCCTCTCCATACCTCCACTGTGATGAAGCCAGCCAACTGGAGATGCCGCTTCATCATGGCAAACCGCCCCAGAAGGTCTTTACTCTTCAAGCCAAAGTTGGGAAATTCCCAAGCTATGAAGGCTAGCCTGAAAACAGATGGACAGTAGCAAATGAAAAAACACAACAGCTTTAGACAGCTACAGCAACAGAGAAACAGATGTGATCTTTAAAGCAAGAAAAGCTGAGCTGAATCTGTAACAACACAAGCCCACGTGGCTCTCCTCTCTGACTCACCGCCGTGCCCCTTCAGGCAACGCCTGGTCTCCTCCTCCACCGGGTAAATGAGGGGCTTTCAGCATCAACAGCTCAATTGGCTTGTTCTCACAGTCCACCACCAGCTCACCATCTGATTTGAAAAGGGCATGTCAGCCATTAAAAAAGCACTCAGAGCGAATGAAACAACAGAATGCTCCTTCACCTAAAATCTTTTTATAAGCAGTTACAGAGAGATCCATCAAAAGCTGCTTTCAGTGTAAAAGTGATAGTAGTATCAGGTCATGCCTCTATATTCAGGTCTGGCCATTTGACCTCTAATGTCCTATAAAAGTCCAGTAATACAAGGAATTGAGTGAGTGAATGTGCATGGCAAGCCGATGTGAGAGTTTATGTATTTGCTACCCTTACCAATCGTCCATCCATACACAGTGTCGACCCCAGTGCGAAGGGCCTCTGTCCCCCCACCCACCAAACTCTGTAGCGCCTCCCTTAGGCTGATCTGCAGGGGGGACAGGGGGGAGCTGCTGGCCCGGACAGAGGGTGTAGTCAAGGAGGACGGAGGGACAGCGGTCTCTGGATGCTCTAAGTGGAGAGTAGCAGCAATGTGGAGGAGCTTCAACCGATAGTTCTCCACTCGACCTGGACTGCCTTCTGCAGACAGACAGGGAGAGAGAGACAGGGAGAGAGAGAGAGAGAGAGAGAGAGAGAGAGAGAGAGAGAGAGAGAGAGAGAGAGAGAGAGAGAGAGAGAGAGAGAGAGAGAGAGAGAGAGAGAGAGAGAGAGAGAGAGAGAGAGAGAGAGAGAGAGAGAGAGACAGAGACGGAGACAGAGAGAGAGAGGCAGGAGAGATGGAGAGAGAGAGGATGAGGGCTACATCAGCATCCATTAGCACAAATGCATCCCAAAACCACCTCAAAAGATTGTATCACTCAAGACTATGATTCATATCTGTGAGAAAATAGAATTACTGTGCCCGTCCAACCAGAAACCTATCAGTCCTGCACTGCCATCTGCTGAGCCAGAGTGGTGACCAACATGTTTTGGGCGTCAGGTCCCAGAACCCTGATCCCAGATGCGTACACCACTTTCCATGGTTCACACTTCATCAACCTATAAGTGGAGTTATGATAATATTGCAATGCCTCGTTATAAAAGAAGAGACACAGGGCCACCGTACTGGCCAATGAAATGAAGCCGATTTAGACTATAATGTCATTGTAGGCCATATGGCTGGCTGGGAATCTGTTTCAGGATCAGAAATTAAGTTACAACATATTAAGAATTTGTATATCCTGCACATTAATTATGTCCTGTATAAGATTATAAACTCATTTGATATTTTCATCATTTTGGAAATGTGCTGTAATGGTTTTATATGCCATAGGAGGACTAACATCTTAGATCTTTGATGTCTGTTAATGCATAATGATGACACTGAATTTTCTGGCCCTTCATGATGCACTCAGATCAGATGTGTTCATACTCAAGATTGCTGCCTGCATCACATTTTGCCATTTAACACATTGTGTCAGTAATGCTCAGAGCTTGTCTAAAATTACTGGATATTGATCAACTTTACAGTAGATAGGAGTGTTCTGGCTTGTTTAGGCCTACTGCTGTTGTGTTGTTTGTTTGCTTGTTTATTCTTTTCCCATTTTTGGAAGCTCGACTCCAAGATCCCCTTGGACCGCTGATACTGGTGATGTATGCAGCAAATATGTGTGTGCTCAACTGAGACTGATATAGAGTGAGTGAGTGTGTGTGTGTGCGTGTGCACGTGTGCACATATATAAATAAACTATTCATCAAACAGAAGGAAGTAGGATGAAAGCATAGAGGCTGTGTGTGCTTACCTGAGAGTTTGGTCACATGTTGGTGTTGTGTGAGGGCGGTGAGGTGGTGGGGCTTGGCCTGCTGTAATACACACAAAGACCAGACCACATCTGTCTGTAGGAAAGGCTCCAGCCCTGAGAGACAGCCCTCCAGCTGAGTGTGAACCTGCACACAAAATGCCAAGGTCAAGCTTCAGAATAAGGGAAGACTTGCAATGAGTGCTTTTAAGTTAGGAAGGAGATGCAATCATGTGCAATCAGAGACAAGCTCTAATTTCTGAAGGGTAAGTTACCTTGCTGTAGAACTCCTCTCCTTTGCTGGGCTGGAAACCCAATCTGGCCAATGTCATGAGCAGATTACAGAGCTGAAGAGTGCTGTACTTCTGACTGTTTGTTGTGTAGTGCTGAAAAGAAAGGTACAGAGAGAGTGAGTGAGAGAGGAAGAAATAATTTGAATGATAAAATGATTTAATCTATGAGTATTTCACCTATATTCAAAAAAATATTTAATCTATATTCAAAATGAATGGAATTAGAATTAATCCTTGGGAGGTGTGGGACTGACCTCAGCAAAGGCCTCAAAGAGTGGGAGCGGAAGCCACTTGAGTAAGCCCAGTGATTTAGCACAGCGTGTGACATCAGCAGAGCTGAGCTCAGGTGCTCTGGGTAACAACTCTGAGGCCATTCGCTGAAACACCTGAGAATGGTGGAAATTCAACTTCCCTAGAGAGCAAAGAAAAACAAAATTGAAAAGATCCATTACATGTTGCTGAGCAGATTCTGTTTCTGTCTTGGAGGGCTTAAGACAACTTAGACATGGATAGTGCAAATTCAGTGTACATTCAGTGTGCATGCTTTACATATTAGTGAAGTGGACATGTTATGTATTATTACCATAAGCATAGGCCATGTCCAGTAGCAGGGGAGTGGTTAAGTCTGACGAGGGTTTCTGGAGCAGGTGGTAGGACAGAGCTCTGAGCAGCGGAACAGACCTGCGGCTCTGAGTCGCCACAGACACACACACCCTACGGATCTCTTCTGCTGAAAAGCCCTCTGCCAGCTCCAATGCCTGCGAGAGAGATGGAAGGGAAACTTTGCTAGTGATTTTGGACATACTGTACCTACAGCCAGTGTTTTGTCTGATGAAAAAAAAAACATTTGACACTTCTTTGTAGTCAGTTTGTTGTGTTGTTTTCGTGATGTACTGTGCATATGTTTTTTTTTTTAACTTGTTGGCCTTTTTTGAAGATAAAATGGTCATCAGGTTTTCAGTGATTGGGCACCTTACGGTTCAGATTTACTCTAGCCTGTCCATCCAGGAGTGAGTGTGGAACTATGCTCGCTTTTTCTACAATTAGACAAATACACAATTTCCCATTTCACACATCTTGGGGATTACTTGCAAATTCCCTACACAAAGAAAAACAGAATGAGCTTTTGAAAAGAGCAATTTTCCTCTTGAATAACTTTCTAGTGTAGTATAAAGCTAAGTTTGAGGCTAATGTGTGTTTGATTGGGGCATTAACAGTGGATTAAGTTAATGTGTAAAGTGGTATTGTGTCTTTTAACTCTACCTTGTCTTCTAGTCTGTCCATCAAGGTAGGTGACATGTGATCTCCTTTGGATATCAGTGCACTGACGGTTTTAGCATCAGAGATTTCAGTCCAGCGCAGTTCCAGCTGTTTTAATGCAGCATTTGCTATTGCCACTTCCTGGTGACCTTTCCTCCCTGCCCCCCAGTCTACCAGGTAGGCCAGCTGCCTGTAGGTGAGCCTGCGCACTCGCCACAGGATCTCTGTCTGGACAGAATTGAGTACTGCAGCAGAGGAAGGCACACTCAGAATCCAGAGAGCTCGCAGGACAGACACTAGTGTGTTATTCCACACTGTAGACACCTGGGAGAAAAACACACATAAATGAGTAGATACATCTTTGTAGTGCAAACATGAAACAAAAGGGCCTAAAATTATGTCGCTCATCTCACACAATCAGTGGCACTGTCATCCCTACCTTCCCAGTTATGGTATCCATCATATCCTGCAGCCTCGGATCCATCATCAGATCTGGGTTTGTTGTTATAAACCTGCCCTTTTCCCTCTGCACCAACTGAGCCAATTTCACCATGGCAATAGCAGCATGATTGCCATTTCCGCCTTGCTCTGCCCAGGCCTGTAGGACGTCCTCTGGAGCTACTGCCTTTTCCACCAGCTCATCCAGCTGGGTGCGTGTAGGCGTGAGGGGAGGGTTGTCTTCTCTGGCAATAGTCCTACCCTCACACATTGGCCGGCCCGCGACCCGCGGCCAGACCTGAGCCCTCTGCACCTCTGCAGGTCCAGCCACAGGGGGAGGCAGGCGGGCAGCTGTGGCCTGCGAAGACGCCCTGGAGAGGAGACGGGCATATCTGCCCAATAAGCGGCTGGCCATTGGGTCACAAGATGGGGAGCAGGTAGGAGGGGGTAAGACCTGAGAAAAAGCTTCTCACGATTCAGCAGCCAGAGTCACCATCCCAAATAAAACCTGAAGGGAAGGATAGAGAAGAACATTTACTGATTAAACTGAGAAGATGACAGGTTCAAGAAACATACCTCAATGATCAGCTGAACCCTTCATTAAATCAGTTAGATGTCCAATTGGCAATAATTCCATTTTGTCAAACATGTAAGTTACCATCACCATACCTACAAAAGATTTAAACCATTTTATCATCATCGTCAGCTGTCTGATCAATTGCTGATCTTTCGATATAATGTATTAGCAGTTGCTCTCGGATAGTCGGGTAGTGCTAGCTAACGTTATCAACCAAGAGGGAGAATCTATTGGTTGTGTAACCCGTAATGCAGGCACTTACACAACTAGAAACAGTCTCGGTCCCCGTTTCTAGTTGTGTACAGTAAGTGCCTGCATTGACGGTGATGGTAACTATAGGTTGTTCCACTGAAGCGACACCTCACGCACTTTAAAGTTAATGTTGACGGAGCTGTGCCGCCATGAGTCAAGTGTTTCTGCCAAGATCATATAAATCCTGACCTTGTCGAGGAAGGGAAGAGCCGCTCCTGACCGGCAAAGCTTCATTCTGCCCACCTCTGATATGGCAGACTTTATATACAAAGGCAGCATGCAGGCACAATTGGTATCGCCATCGCCTATCACCTTAATTTATGGCTTACCTTGATAAGTTAGATAGCTTGGTGAAGGCTATACGCCGACATTCACATGGAGCTGGCTGTCAGCAACAGTCGCAAGAAAATGACGTCACGTCGACGGTATTACGCGAGCTGCGGACCAAGTTGCAGTTGGCCAGAAATGTCTGACAGGTTCGCATAGAATTGAAGTATAAAGTTAACCAGTAAAATATTATTGTCCGTTAACCTTCGCTTAGTTTATGTGAGGTATATGAGGCAGAACTAGTGTCGCTCTCATGTCATGGCTCATACTGAGTGTCTCTGTTGAGAGGCAGCTGTAGCTAGCTGTTTGCTGTTTCAAATTTGAAGCTAATCTTTAGTGCCACTATCACAGCTGGCGTTAACTTTTATGCTTTGTTTGATATGTTGTGGTCAGACAGGCCAGTGTCTGCTCCTGCTACAGCTCGGACTGGTGCACAGTGTTGGGGAAGCTACTTTGAAAGTGTAACGTTAGTTTTACAAGCTAGTTACTTCATATTGGCGGGATTGGAGAAAATTAAAATTCAGATTTTCACGACATGTGAGGTTATCAGCCTGGAAAAGCCCTGAATATTTAACTTTCCATCTCAACAGCATCCATTCCTACAGGCCTTTTTCCATTTGAGAGAGCAACTTTGCTAAAGTAAGACATAGATATAGTGTCATCTAGTGGACAATTTGTGATACTGTAACAGTGGGTCTAAAACACTGCATGAGGAATATTGCCTTAATGTCACTGAATCTAATTTGAATCATGAACCATTATTAGTGTTTTCAGAACGTATCTCTTGTCTTGTGTCACTTCTCTACCTCTCCTAAGTGTTCAATCAGATCAGGAGAATATTTCCTCATTAAATTTCCCGAAGATCAAGAAGAAATAAAATCCTGCCCAAATTCCCATTTATTTGGTGCACTCATCATGTTGATAAAACCTCAGACAATTTTTGTTTGCCATGACATCGATACATGCTTTGAGTACAATATTTTAAAAGTTGAAACTCTGATTTTCTCTTTGTATCCGTCCAGGCAAATAACCACCAGACTGGCAAAGCCCTGGATATTTGCCTTCCCATCACTGACACAGAGTAAAATCGGAGCAGCAATGTGGAGATTAGCATGGCCACCAGTGACAGACAGGTGAACATTTGGGCTTCTTCTCTGAAGTATATGGCTACAGGTTTGACCAGTTGACAAAATGATCACAAATTATATGAGAGAAAAGAGGATTGCTGATCTCCCATGATGCTGATGATCCCTCTCAATTTGTTAAGTTTTTGCTGCTCTGTTAGGTTTTTGCTGGTTCTACCAGCATTACCTCAGCTAAGAAAGCAACTATCTGCTTCACTTGTGTAGCTACTGAAGAGGGAGAGAGAATGTGAGGGTGTGTGTGTGTCCGTCTCTCTATCTCTGTACCTGTCTCTAGCTGTTTTGTTGCTCCACCCTCCTCTCTCTCTCTCTCTCTCTCTCTCTCTCTGTCTCTTTCTCCCCCTTCCTGCCGTTCTCTCTCCTCCCAGTAATGTGTAGTTAGAGCTGATAAAATGGGGTTGATAACATTACTTTGATTACAGAGCCACTGTCACTCTGCAGTACGCAGTACAGTAGTGACTCTATTAAACACAACTTTATCTCACCTGGCTTTTATTTACCCAGCATGCAACAGGACCTGGGCAGGAGCAGGAAGGGGCAGGGTGACCTTAGCTCCATTTTCACTTAATTGGGATAATGCTCTTTTAATTGGAGTTACATTCAGCAGTTACAGAGTGCTGTGCTTTACTGTCTAGCATTAAAATGGAGGTTGTGTGTGTGTGTTGGGTGGGATATTTTTTATCCATCAGCATCATTACTTTTTACTTACATTATGATCGAGTCACAGTGTCCTCACCTATCAGCCACAGTGTACCTACCTTTTCAACCAATAGTAGTGTATGGTCCTTATTTCAAAGGCTCTTGATATCAACGTTAAGAGGGTTGCTGACGCATGTTTGATGTAATGGAGCCTCAGCAGCCTATCACAGCACAGGGTAGTACTGACCCACAGAGCCTTTCACTGAACAATTGAGTGCTGTCCTTGATCATGAACTAAACAAATGGTAGACTTTTGTTTCATTAAGAAACTGAACAAATGCACTGACTTTCAGTAGTTTCAGTATTGGTACCAATTAATTGCATGAGTGGAGAAGGTAGATTAAACAACTATTTTGGGGTTACTTAATTAGTGATTAAGGTTACTAAATTAGTTATAGGTAGTTAATAATAAGATAATTGAATTATCAGCAGATAAAAGACAAGAAGCATCATTATTTTGCCACTCTCTCCGCTTGGACCTTTCCCTGTTCTTCTCCACCAGCTTTTCTTCCTCCTCCTCCTCCTCCCTACTCCTCATCCACTGCCTCTTTTCAGATAGGGCAGTGTTTTTCAGTCCTGGTCCTTGGGACCCAGACCCTGTTGGTTTTCATTCCAGCCATCAGAAACTATTTTATACCTGGGATGGAAGGTGAATGCAATTAATTGCAATGAACTACCTGCCTGGTAGGTGTAAAACCAGCAGTGCTTTGGGTCCTGAAGACCAGGATTGAAGACCTCTGAGCTAGGCAGAGCTGAAGGCTGTGTTGGTTTCCTCTAACACTGATTCTCAATCCTGGTCGTCGAGTACCACAGCCCTGCTGGTTTTCTATCCTACCAGGTAGTTAATTGCATCCCAGGTGTAAATCAATCCCTCATTAGATGGCTTGAGTCCAAACTCGAAATTCCAAGGTACACCAAATTATTCACTGCTTTGTGCATCCATTTATGAATTGTTTGGAAGTACTGTATCACATGAAGCCCACTGTGATCATATAAGGACATTCTGGACAGGGCCCAATTTCTCTTGTTTTTAGCTTTGGGAGCATGTTGCCTTTGTTCAGAAATCAAGACTGGACTCTCCAAGATCATAGGAGTAATGTGAATTCTGTAAAGGGAAGAGTGGTGTTGAGGAAACACCAGTTTGGCAACATAACCAGACAGCAGAGCAAATACGGTGCAAACAACCCCGAAGGAGGGGAGTTTATTAATCAAACATGGAGCTGGTAGGGGGAAGAAATGGTAGGTAGTGGAGGGCCTTGGTGTGCCAGGGTCCAGTGAGATGAGGGTGGATTCAGCTGGGGGCAGAGGGAGTGTGCAGTTTTCAGGCTAGAGAGACAGCCAGTCAGTCAGTCAACTACTTTGTCTATAGGAAGAGAAAACTAGCATGAGGACAAGCTGAAGCAACACTGACCTGTCTCTGTGTTAAGGCTGTCTCTTATGCCCTTTAGCAAGGCAGTCAACCCCAACTCAATTAGCGAAACTGCTCAGTAGCCAACAGTAGAAGACTGTGGTTGTACTGGGCAGCACCAAGGTGTGAATTCATGTAACTCAATGTCAGTCAGTCAACTGGAAGTGACATTGGTCTGTTTTAACCTTTACTGTTCCTCTGCTCTTTACTCCAATCAGTATATCAGCAACAGAAACGTGCTGAGGGAGATAAGAGATACCAAAGAAACACTGGCCTACGCATAGGTTCTGATAGGAGTGTGTTTCTGTGCGTGTATGTGTGTGTGTATGTGGTATGGGTGACCTGGCTAGGGGTGACATTGTTGCTACTTGAGGTACCATTTTAGGGTGGGCACCGTATTAAAACGTGTGTTTAAACGTGAATGTGTGTGTGTGTGTGTCTATGGGTGTTTGTGGGCATGTGCATATAAAAAGGGGAGGTTCAGGGTATATAAGCCTTTTCCAGAAAATTTGTCCTGTTTCTGGTCATTGTGTCTGTATGAGAGAGACACAGTGTGTGTGTGTGTTTGGGACTGGACCTAAGTGACAGCCAAGATTTCGGGGGCGAAGAAGGATCGAGTGGTCTGGACCTCCATTGATTTAGGAGAGGCGTCCCCCATCACACCAGCAACCATGAGCAAAAAGGTAGGAGATCCTGCTGATTAACCGATAGCCATAAACTTATTTATTACTGGTTGTGAAAGTAGACAAATTCTTTGTTAAAGTGAAAAAAAAGTGGTAGGCCTATTTGTCAGGCAGTGTCTGTGAAGGTGATTTTGGGTGCAGGGGGTTAATATTTTTTCAGAAGAAAACAATCTTGGATAGAAGATATAAAGTGAGTCCTTATTGCAAGTCTGTATGCAGTCAACAAACATCATTAAAATATTAAAAGGTTCAACAACATTCATTCCCCTAGTGAGAGAGAAAAGGAAGATACAATAGTAGAGCTGGATGTTCTCAGATTTTAGCCTCCCTGCACTCACTGTCTACCTGTGAGTTTAAGAATAATTTAAGGATGTTATGGATTTCTTTTAAAGCTCAACTGGGTATGGCCCTGGAAATATCACTGAACTTTTATATGAGCACAGCCTGATAACTTCAGGCAGGACCCTTTAGGTTGCTCTTTTTTTCTTCCAAATAACAGTTTTTCTTAAAATCTAGTCAAAGCATGATATACCTATTTAGGGCATTAGAGTCTACAAAGACATTTATACATATGTTTTCTTTGTTTTCACATCACAAGACTGTTATTTTTAACCTGTTTTTTATTTATTTTATTTTTTTTACTTTTTCATGTAGCGCACTCTGTATTTTTGTTGCAGCTTTATAAGCTTAGTTATTCTTAGAAAAGAATAACTCCATCAATCAGTGAAGGTCAGTCAGTCAATGTCACATTCATGCAAGCAGTCAATCAATTAATTGAACAATATCTGATCAGCTGATATTAATAAATGATAGGTGTCATCGATGTCTAGTCTATTGTGTTTATGTTTATAGTGTTTATATTTCAGTTATTTATTACTTTGATTAATTTTCACTTTGGTTTCAATTCCTTGTATTTTCTATACATGTATGTACACTTGCACAAAATAAGGCTATTAATATCCCTTGACCTTTTAGTTAAAGGATAATAGTCAGAAGTTATTCCAGAATGCATTTGTTTTCTTATTGTTTGGCTGACATCTACACAATGTACTCCAATCTGTCAAAGTGCTCTGGGTTTTTGTTAGTAAAGGCCTAAGGCTGAAAATGGCTTTAGGCCACATACGTCAGAGCTCTCAGATGGGGTCATTTCAGGTGCCTGAGCTTGTTTGAAGTGGTCACATAATCTCAAAATATAATGCTTAGTTGCTAAAATCACAACTATGATTACAGTATCAATACCTTCTAGTATGTGTGAAGTACAGACAAATAAATGTCTGTATAAATGTCTGACTGTCTGTCTGTCTCTCTGCTTGCCTGCTTGCCCGTGTGTGTGTGTCTTTTTGCCTGTTTCTGCCTGTCTGTGCCTTTAGGACGCCTACGACATGTTTGAGATGGATGGAGAGATGGATGTTCAGGTGAAGAAGAGTAAGAAGATGAAGAAGAAGGAGAAACTGGAGGGCATGAAGAAAGAGATGGACATAGTAAGTAGATAGAGATACTGAGAAAGAAAATGTCATTCCTTTTAGGTTATAGTTCATGGTCTATCTTTCTAACATTCAGCCATCTTCATGAATGTACATCATATGTATATTTTTGTGCTTGCAAGAACAGACTTTCTTTCAGACTTAGTTACTTAGTTTTTTGCAAACCCATGACTAAGATATGGCATTCGAACAGAAAGAAATCAACCAATTGTTGCATCATTTAATGTGATTAGCTGTACACACGTGAAAGTGTCAATGTTTTTTGTAGCACGTTCAAGCAGTTCAAATTTTCATCAGTGTTTCACCTTTTTGAGACTGGGTTTGGTAAACAAGCATGGTCTTGACCTAGTATTGGTCTCAGACCAAATTTTTCTTCAATAATTACTTTTGTATGCTATATGTAACCCATTTTTTTAATTTCACCGGCCAAAAAAATGGGAATGGAAATGTATGCATTGAAATTAGATATTGGCATGGAAATAAGCTGTTTTTCATTGACATCACATGCGAGTAACTGCATATCAGACACTTATTGAGAGAGGACAACCTGAGCTGTACAGCTGGCTGATGCTTTAATATATGAATGTCTTTCATGCTTCTGTATACAGCACACTTGGCCGCATGCCAGACAGTCTTGACACAATGGCAGCCCATGAGGAAATGGCCATGCCAGTGTGTCTGCTGGGTTGTTTGATCAAGCAACTATGAAGGAGATCACCTTGATCCACACTTATGTGCCCTTTAAATCTATTCTGAGTCAATGGTGTCCTCTGTCTCCTCCTGCAGGACGACCATGAGATTACAATTGAAGAGCTGGAAATGAGGTACAACAGCAGTGTCACCAAGGTAAGTGTTTGTTTGTTTGTTTGTTTCTTTCTTTCTTTCTTTCTTTCTTTCTTTCTTTCTGTCTTTTTATTTTTTCCCTCCTCCCTTAATTCCTTTATACGTTTTGCTCTCCTACTTTCACTTGGTCGAAAGTTTTATTTCATTTAATTTCCCTCTCTTTCTCTCCTCCCTCCCTTCATCCTTCTCTCTCTCCCCATCTGTCTATCGCATGTCCATCAGGGCCAAGACAGTGTTGGTCTCAACTTCAATTAGTTCTATCAAGCTATAATCACTTTTATTCAGCTGTTTTCTTCCTCTGTCCATCCACAGGGTATGACTACCACCTTTGCCCATCAGGTCTTGGAGAGAGACGGTCCTAATGAACTGAAACCTCCTAAAGGAACTCCAGAGTATATCAAGTTTGCCAGGCAGCTGGCCGGAGGACTGCAGTGTCTGATGTGGGTTGCTGCCGTCATCTGCTTCATCGCCTTCGGAATCGAACTTGCGAGAGGAAACTTCACCTGCTTTGATGATGTGAGTTATATTTCCATCACTCAGGGCTGCATTCGATTTGAAGATAGTTTTCTTTTTATCTTTATCTTTCTTAGATAGTCTTATCTTTATTAGATAGTGGAGATAAGAGAACATTTGTAGCTTTTGTGGATTGCTTTAAGCAGGAATTAATAGAGACAGCACAAGAAGATGGAGTGGAAAGGAGAGAAGATAGAAGAAATGAAAAAGGAGAGCAATGAGAAACATCTATTTTTATGGTAACGTCTCCTCTCTCTCCTCCAGCTGTACCTGGCCATCACCCTAATTGCTGTCGTTGTGGTAACTGGTTGCTTTGGTTACTATC